>NC_072426.2:62884090-63187121 GCF_028878055.3 Symphalangus syndactylus
TCACATTTTCTATATCCAATCAGCAGTTGGTGGGCATTTAGGTTGGTTTCATGAATTTACTATCATAAATAGTGCTGCAATAAACATACAAGTGCAGGTGTCTTTTTTGTATGATGATTATTGTTTTCCTTTGGGTAGATAGCCAGTAGTGGAATTGTAGTGGAATTGCTGGGTCAAATGGTAGTTATATTTTTAGTTCTTTGAGATATCTCCATACTCTTTTCCATAAATGTTAAGCTAATTTACATTCCCACCAACAGTGTATGAGTATTCCGTTTTCTCTACATCTACTCCAACATCTGTTGTTTTCTAACTTTCTAATAAAAGCCACTCTGGCTGGTATGAGGTGGTTTTAATTTGCATTTATCTGATGATGAGTTGGGCATTTTTTCATGTGTTTGTTGGCCACTTATATGTGTTCTTTTGATAAATATCTGTTCATGTCCTTTGTCAAATTTTTAATTATTTTTCCTGTTGAGTTGTTTGAGTTTCTTGTAGATTCTGGACATTAATCCTTAGTTAGAAGTATAATTTGTCAATACGTTCTCCCTTTCTGCAGGTTTTCTGTTTATCCTGTCAATTATTTCTTTTACTGTGCAAAAACTTTTTAGTTTAGTTAAGTTCCATTTTTCTATTTTGGGTTTTGTTGCGTTTTCTTTCACCGTCTTCATCATAAATTCTTTGCCTAGGCTTATGTCATAAGAGTTTTTCTAGGTTTTATTCTAGGATTTTTATAATTTCAGGTGTTATGTGTAGGTCTTTAGTCCATCTTGAGTTAATTTTTGTATATGATGAGAGATACAGGGCCGGGCATCATTCTTCCACATATGGCTAGCCAATTTTCCCAGCACCATTTATTAAATAAGGTGTACTTACCATATTGTGTATTTTTGTTCACTTTGTTGGAGATCAGTTGATTGTAGGTACGTGGCTTTATTTCTGGATTCTCTATTCTGTACCATTGATTTATGGGTCTATTTTTGTGCCAGTACCATGCTGTTTTAGTACTTTAGCCTTGTGGTGTAATTTGAAGTCAGGCAATGTGTTGCTTCTGGTTTCATTCTTTTGGCTTAGGAGTCCTCTGCCTATTTGGGATTTTTTGGGGTTCCATATGGACTTTTGGATTGTTTTCTCTAATTTTGTGAAGAAATGATGTTAATTTGATAGGGGTTGCATTGAACCCATAGATTGATTTGGGTAATACAGTCATTTTAATGATATTGATTTTTCCAATCTCTGAGCATGGGATGTTGTATTTAGTCCGTTTTCACATTGCTATAAAGAATACCTGAGAGTGGGGTATTTATAAAGAAAGAGGTTTAATTGACTCACAGTCCTGCATGGCTGGGAGGCCTCAGGAAACTTACAGTCATGGCAGAAGGTGGAGGGGAAGCAAGGCACATCTTACATGGTGGCAGGAGAGAGAGAGAAAGAGGGGAAAACTACCACTTTTAAAACCATCAGATATCATGAGAACTCAATATCACAAGAACAGTCTGGGAGAAACTGCCTCAGTGATATAATCACCTTCCACCAGGTCCCACCCTCAACCGTGGGGATTACTATTCAGATTACAATTCAAGGTGAGGTTTGGGTGGGTACACAGAGCCAAACCATATCAGATGTTTTTCCATTTATTTGTGTCATCTACAGTTTCTTTCGGCAGTGTTTTGTAGTTCTCCTTATAAAGCCCTTTCACCTTTTTGGTTAAAGGTATTCCTAGGTTTCTTTGTTGGTTTGGCTATTGTAAATGGGATAAAATTCTTAATTTAGTTCTAAGCCTGAATGCTATTGGTTTATAGAAATGCTACTGATCTACCGATTTTCATGTGCTGATTTTGTCTCCTGAGACTTTACTGAAGTTACCGATCAGTCTGGGAGTCTTCTAGAGGAGTCTTTAGGGTTTTCTAAGTGTACAATCATGTTTTCAGCCCCCAGAGATAATTTGACTTCCCCTTTTCTAATTTGGATGTCTTTTATTACTTTCTCTTGCATGACAGCTTTGGATAGGGCCTTCCATTACTAAGTTCAGACTTTAGCTGGGCTCCTTGGAATCTGCTGTGAGTATACATGGTTCAGGAGTCAGCCAGAGACTTAGGGAGAGTTTACATACAGTATCTAGAACAGCTCTCCTTTCCAGGGTTCCACTCTCGCTTCCTTGTTTTTTCTTAGAACAAGGCAACAAGAAGTACAGAGTATTCATATACTTGTCCCCCACTCCCCCATACTGCAACACATGTCCTGAAACACATACCACAGTTTTCCTTATTATTAACATCTTGCATTTGTGTGGAACATTTGTTACAATCTATGAAACAATATTGATACCTTAGTATAACTAAAGTTCATAGTTTACATTAGGGTTCATTCCTTGTCTCATACAGCTACATGGGTTTTGCCAAATGCATACCCCTAAAAATCCCCTGTACCCTACCTACTCATCAATCTTCCCCTTCTTATCAATCTTTCTCTTCCCCTGAATCATTGGTAACAACTGATCTCTTTGTTTTCTTTGTCTTGCCTTTTCTGCAATGTCATATAGCTAGGATAATATGACAGCTTTTCATACTGGCTTCTTTCTTTTTTTAAAAAGTTATACTTTAAATTTTGGGACACATGTGCAGAATGTACAGGTTTATTACATAGGTATACACGTGCCTTGGTGGTTTGCACCACCCATCAACCCGTCATCTACATTTAGTTATTTCTCCTAATGCTATCCCTCCCCTATCCCCCCCACCTCCCAACAGGCCCTGGTGTGTGATATTCCCCCCTTGTATCCATGTGTTCTCATTGTTCAACTCCCACCTATGAGTGAGAGCATGTGGTGTTTGGTTTTCTGTTCCTGTGTTAGTTTGCTGAGAATGATAGTTTCCAGCTTCATCCATGTCCCTATAAAGGACCTGAAGTCGTCCTTTTTTGTAGCTGCATAGTATTCCATGGTGTATATGTGCCACATTTTCTTAATTCAGTCTACCATTGATGGGCATTTGGGTTGGTTCCAAGTCTTTGCTATTGTGATTAGTGCTGCAATAAACATACGTGTGCATGTGTCTTTATAGCAGAATGATATATAAGCATTCCCTTTGAAAACTGGCACAAGACAAGGATGCCCTCTCTCACCACTCCTATTCGACATAGTATTGGAAGTTCTGGCTAGGGAAATCAGGCAAAAGAAAAAAATAAAGAGTATTCAAATAGGAAGAGAGGAAGTTCACTCTCACTTTCTAGTGACTCTTGTTCCCCACTGTCCTCATATTCTTTAGGTCATAAAAAGATTGGGGTTTCATTAGGAGTTTTAGTCACTCTAATTGGTGCTAATTTTAGCCTACCTCTAAGCTAAAAATCATGAAAACTGAGAAATTTACCCTATGCTGCTCTCTTCTTTCAAATTTCAACTCCATTCTAGAAGATGCCTGCTTTTCTTCACTCTCTAGGGCCTTCTGGCTTTGTTTTTGTTTTGTAAGTTGTTCTGTATACATCGGTATTATTTTGAGGGATGTTTGGATCCTTATATGACCACACTAGAAAGAGAAATCACATCAATAGATTCTTGCTCAAAGCACTGAGGGTTCTAGCAAATCTGTTCTTCCTGAAGAGCATCAGGGTTTGTGGGTTGAAATGACAACCCTCTTAGGCAACTAATGTAACTGTTATCTTGAGACACAAGACTCTAAGTTCTGTAACTATAGGAATTGGCCTACTTTGTTCACCTCTGTATTTCCAGTGCATACTGCAATACCAATTGCAGCTGGTCCTCAATAAATAGTTTTTTAAATCATAAAATCAATGAGAACTGTTACAGTAGGGTGACTAGAGTTGATAATAATATATACTTCAAAAATAGCTAGAAAAGAGGATCTTAAATGTTCTTACCACAAATAAATGGCAAATGTTTGAGATGACAGATGCACTAATTTCCCTAAATTGATTATGGCACAATATACGTATGTATTGAAGCACACACTGTATCTCATCAATATAAAACCAAAATAAAACATAATAAAGGAATTAAAGCATAATGGGGAAACTACTGTATTTGGGGTGGGAAAGTTTACATTTAAATTCCAGTTCCACTAGTGACAATTTGTGCAAACAAACACTTTAACCTATGCCTGTTATATTATCTATAAAACTGGCATAGTAAAACTCAGTACTCTAAGTATGCGTATGTCAATAGATTGTGAGATCAAATGACCTAACTCAAAGCAGGAGAAAAATGGGCCCTTATTTTTACTATCAATCAAATATTCCTAATAGATTCATCTCAAGAATAAAACTTTCATTATATAGGAAAGTATATCTAGGCAATATCTTGCTGATAAAATACTATGGGTTGTTTTACTTAGAATTCTCATGAATAAATCATTCAACCTATCAGTCAATAAAACACTGGGGCCAGGTGCAGTGGCTCACACCTATAATCCCAACACTTTGGGAGAGCAAGGCAGGTGAATACCTTGAGCCCAGAAGTTTAAGACCAGCCTGAGCAACATGGTAAGACCCCTCTCTACAAAAAGAAAAAAAAAAAAGTAATTAGCTGGGTATTGTGGTGCCTGTGGTCCCACCTACTTGGGAGGCTGAAATGGGAGGATTGCTTGGGCCCCAGAGGTAGAGCTCCTACTCTGAGTGACAGAGTAGGACCCTGTCTCAAAAAATAAAAATAAACAGTGGTACCAGACCAACACAATATACTTAAAATAAACAGAAATCTAAATTCTGGACCACGGAAGGAAAATCTTTTCAGAATCTGAGAAAACATTTGCCTGATCTGATTCAATAAATTATGAAGACAAATAATTCTTATCTCAGCTACATGAGTAGAAAATCAAGCAATGTGAGCAATGCAAGTCTGAGACACCTGTGGAAGCAATAACACCTAGGGGAACATTGATGGAAGACTCTGTATCAAATTTGTATGTGTTATGGTTATCCATTGTGTTTTTATAGTTTATATAATTTAATCCTTTGAGAGAAAGGCAGTATTATTGCTACTGTTATTATTTTACATGTGAGAAAACTGAGAATGAAGGAGTTTTTTTGCCCAAAGTCATATACTATTAATCAAGAAAACCGTGATTTTAATTAAAGAGTGTTTGCTGGCTCATGCCTGTAATCCCAGTATGTTGGGAGGCCGAGGCAGGTGGATCACGAGGTCAGGAGATCGAGACCATCCTGGCTAACACGGTGAAACCCCGTCTCTACTAAAAATACAAAAAATTAGCCGGGTGTGGTGGCGGGCGCCTGTAGTCCCAGCTACTCGGGAGGCTGAGGCAGGAGAATGGCGTGAACCTGGGAGGCGGAGCTTGCAGTGAGCCGAGATCTCGCCACTGCACTCCAGCCTGGGTGACAAAATGAGACTCGTCTCAAAAAAAAAAAAAAAAAAAAGAGTGTTTGCCTCAGAATCACTTCCATTCTCCACTAGGACACAGTCTCATGCAATGAAAAACTTAAGGCAAAATTTAAGCTAATATTGAAAATGAGCAAAGAAACCTTACATTTGATTTGTTTTATTGGCATCTTTCTAATGGTAAGTGTTCTAATGAATGTTTTGAATATAATCATATCAGGACAATTGAGTGACCCAAATGGTTAAATTGCTGTATTCTAAAAATATAAGTTGTAAAGTATTTTTAGATTAGTTTAGTATAAAACTAAGTTTTTATTAATTAGATTTAGTATAACATTATTATCGATTGTGTTTTAGAACTCTATTATTGATTTTATTTAACCAAAAAAGGATTTATTGTTAGGGCAGCTCTCCCTTCCAAATTTAAGGAGAGATTTTTCATAAACTCATGTGAATCAGACAACTGCCTGAGCAACTCACTTTTAGAAAGTGCCCTGCTCAACTAACATCTCTGCCTTTTTTAAATGTTGTGATTTATTCAACTTTTAACTTTATGAAGTCCTGGAAAAGCATGCAATAATAACATACTTTACCAAACACACCTGAAAATAGCATATTTTTAACTTATATCCTTATAACCTTCAAAAATAGAAAATTAGAACAAAGAAAATCTTGTTACTCCAAAATTTTCAGGAAATAGAAGGGAAAACAACAGAGAAAAAAGTATTTTTTAATAATGTCCAAAAAATTAATAGTATATGTCTGTCTTGATGGATTTCTTTGTTCCGTAGTTGATTTATTCAGATCCTTATTTTGTTAGAGGAAGTGCTGGAAACTTGAATATGAAATTCCTCAAATCCCAGTAAGGTTTTATTTGACTATTGATTACAGCCCCTAAAATGAAGTTGATTTCAACCTGACTATGTAGTAGCACTTATTCAGGTAAATCTGTTTGTAATATTATTTCTCTTATCTTCTTTGTATAATTTTTTAAAAGTCGGTGTCCTGAAAAATGTGCAACATTTCTACCTTTTATCAATGAATCATTATTATGTACATAAATTTTAAGATATCCTAGAAGAGTTTCATTAACCCTGCCTATCTTGAATAATAAAAAAGTGAACATTTTTAGAATAGGGTATACATGACTAATCAAATTGGATTTTTTGAAATATTGCAGGTGGGTCTAAAAATACTAAATCTAAGAGACAAAGAGGTCATTAAAAAATCACAAATGAAACAACTTCAGAATTCAAGTTATGTTACCACCAACACCAGCAGATACTTACCTGTGGATCAGATTATTACAATAAAGGCAACTTACTTCAAAGTTGAAACATAAAATTCTTACTTTCAAATTTATATACAACTTATAATTTTAAACCAATTGTAAAATTATCTAAAAAGAAAGTTTACTCTCTAACTGCAAGAGAATTATTAAGTATTCTTTGCTGATTTACAGTTTAAAGCAATAAATAGAAAGATAAATTGATTGATAGAAATAATATATGTAGATATTTCTTTATCTAGATATTTTTCCATCTGTCTATTATGCCTGGTTGCAAATCAAAAATTTCATTTAAAAACTACCATTGGTAACATCAGTGGTTATTGTTGGATGGTGAGATTAGATTAATATTTTAGTTTTTATATATTCTAATTTTTCTGTAAGCAACATGCACTAGTTTTGGGTAAGAAAACATAATTTTTGAAAAGTATGAGATTGTAGCAGTTAGTACTCTCTTATCCTCAGCCATATTCCCCTGTGTCTACAGGATGAGTAATGAAGTAAACCAAATGTGATAGCTATAATCATAATTAAAAAGTTTCTGTAAATATCTCCATTAATTTTCCAAAGTCACTGGAAAAAATGTAATAAAGTAAAATAAAGCATTTGTTCATCAATATCCAAAAAGTAAAAGAATATATTTCAGAAGAAAGAAAAATTGAGCAGAAAGGAAGACCATTGATTGGGTGTTACGTGTCAGGCTCCAGAGTGATTTTGGTGAACATTCTGTCAACACTCAAACTAGTCTAAGGAATGATAGGATGGTGAGAATTTCATGTTAGTTAAACTGGAGGATTGCAACAAGTCATTTATCTCACAAAAGCTAATATAACAAATTCTATTGCTCCGTTGGGCAAAAAGTGTCATTTAATACAGATGGTACACTTTGTGATGTTGGAAACTGGGAGAATAGGGGAATTCATTCTACTCTTCACATTACCTAAAAAAAGCACCCCCTTAAAAATGAACAATAGGAAGATAGAAAATCCTTGTAACCAGATACTAGCTTAAATGTTTTTCTACATTCCAGTTTTCCCATAGCTGTGGCCATTTCTCATCTTTTGGATCTAAGATATGTCTCAACTTCTAAGATGCTGCTTATGAAAATTAGTTTCTTTGCTCATGTCATGTTTCAAGCCATAATTCGAAGATACTACATCAAACATCAGAATAGCAGGTGGCTAAAAAACTAAAATACATACAGTAGAAATACTACAATACATAGATGGTTTTTGATAATTAAAATTACCATGTGCAATATTACTGAGTGCAGCAACTTCTTGATTCAAAAGCAGATTAAAATCCAATCTCGGTTTTCACCTATATATTAGCAAATGTTTCCCATCTATGAAAGGAATGAAGAAGTAACTAATGGGCATCATATATGAAACACTCACTGTACTCCTAAGAAAATCACTGGCCTATGTGAAAAATTGATTATTCAGAAATTTATTAATTTTTATTAAAGTTGTATAATCCATAAAGAACGGTACCTTCTTTGCATGTTTGTAAAATGTATATAAATAGCTTCATATTATAATTAATCTCTAACTCTTAATGAATTGATCAATTTGTGTTTATGTAATTATTTCTACTACGTTCTCTTATGCTAAGCATCCTGTTTTCTATGCTTTTGTTTTTGCATTCTTGTGGATTGATTTTTAGCTTCATTTTCCAATTAGTTCATTTGGAAATTATATACTGTTTTTATTCTTAATGGTTATCCTAAATTTTTATTATACATACTCAAACTACAAGGATCTTAAAACATTATAAAAACAATTGTATTGTCTATTCTTACATATTATGTTACATGGTTTTAATATCCTTTGTTAGCCTCCCAATGTTATTCATTATTATTTTGTTATATGGCCAATGTTTGTCTGAATTTTACCCATATGTTTATTAACTTCGTCTTTGCTATTTTTCCTTGCATCTCAGTACTTCCTTTGAAGTCATTTTTCTTTTTCCTAAAGAATGCATTTCAAGCATACTTTTAGAACATTTGGATGGTGATAAACTTTTCATTTTCAATTTATCTATATATTTTTCTTTAATGATTTAGCTAGATTAACCTGTATTTTATCTCAAAATAGTTTTGGTTTCTACTGTTGCTCTAATGATTCCGCTCATTCTAATGTAATTCCACTGTAGATAATTTATCATTTCTCCCAAGCTGAAGTTTTAAAATTTCATTTCAGTAGGTATTTACTGAGTTATCACTAAGTGTTGGATGTTTGAATAAATGATAGGGACAATAGGTGAATAAGGTAGCATCCCCACTCTAAAAGAACTCACAGTCTAGTGATGGGTATGTATGTACAATCACAATATAATGAGCATCAAGAAAAGTATGAACTGGGCATTCTAAAAGTGAGTGGAGAATATTTAACCCATTGTGGGGGGTAGGATGATTGGGAAGGCTTGTTGGCCAAAGTGGGAAACTTAATCATAAAAGAGTATTGTAAGGTAAAAGGCAGGAAAGAAGACAGTGACAAGTATGAGGAGTTGGGTTGTACCGTAATTTAAGTTATGAAGAAGCAGCAGGAACAAAATCTGAATTGTATAAGACCTCTCAGGACTAAAGTATTTCAGGTATCTCAGTAATTACATCACATTAGCTCCATCTCTCTTACTGTACTGGAAGTTCTCAAAGGCAAGAACCATACTGAAATGATTTTTGATTTTTGCAATCTCCCCATTGCCTAGTATAGTGCATGACATCTTTGCTCAATACGTATAAAACTAATAAATCATTATCTCTAAATGTTATAATACCACTATGAGATCAGATAATCCCACTGGGCATGCATAAGGTGGGTGTGGGGACTTTTAGATCTCACACAAGCCTAGCCTTACGTTCAGATTAAAGTACAATTTAAAATTATTTTAAAACAAGGGTAGCAATCTTGCCTTTGCTATTCCTAAAGTACTACTATTACTATTTACAAATAATGTATGTATATACTAATTTACAATTTTAAATTACCTTTATATACATCATAATAATTGTTCTCCATAAAGTCCTACTATATCATTTGTGGCTATGATGGACAGAGATACGATGAAGAGACTATAGTCATTCAATTAACAAATATTTGCTAAGCACCCACTATACGTCACACCAGTATTGGCCACTGCATGAGAAACAAAGCATTTCAGAATAATGCTATCTGTAGCTAAAAGGAACATTCAGTTTAAACTAAATTTTATAGGCAAATATTGCAGGTATCATATCACCTAGAGTTAAGACTTCTTTTTTCATCAATTCTGAGAGGTGTTCGGAAATAATCAGTTTACTTCCTTCTTAAAAAATGTCCTCTCTCTATTTACTTCTTGTAGAATTCCAATTAAACATGTTCTCATTCTGTCTTCCATATTTCTTAACTTTTCATCCATATTTTTGGCTTCATTTTTGTATTTTGAACTAGATAATTTTTTGATTAATTTTCAAGTGTACTTAGAAATGCTTGCATTACCAAATGTGCATGTGTACATTTAGTAATGTATACATTACTAAGTATATACATTACTTTTAATAATGTATAATTCATGGTTTATACTAACCATTAAGTTCATAACTCAAATTTCTATTTAATTTCTGAAACATATATTTTTATTTTCTCAAATCTGCTTGGTAATTTTTGATGGTCTACTCTTTCTTAATTACAAGGAAGAATTTTATCTTACCTTTCTTTAAACATTTTAGTGAGATTTTCTATCTCTGCTTGTTAATGTTAATATTTAAAATACTCACATATTCAAATATTTTGTTTGTAGTTTCTGTTGACTTTTACTTACAGTAGCTTGAATCCAGATACAATTGGTAATTTTATATTGTTAAGTCACCTTCAAACAGTCAAGTTTCATCCCTGGGAATCCTCAGGTAAAAACTCCACTTAGTTTATGAAACATTTAGTGCATACACTAAACTCCCTGGTTTTCAGTCTTTTTAATTTAGAGCACAAGGAAATTTATTTTCTTACAAGCACAAATTACTTTAAAAGACTGATTGTTGTATTTTATCCAGCATTTTAAGGTGCTTTTTATCTGAAGTATTTCAGTATACTTGAATATTAAATGGAAGTCCTATTCTTTAAATTTATGCTTCATAAATTTATCTAATTATAGCAACAACTGATAGTACTACCCAACCAAAGTCCCATTTAGATGCCATTCACCATTCTGTTTTATCAGTTCTCACAATTTTTAGTGTGTTTTTATTGCTTATAACAATCGCTAAATGTAAATTATAAACATAATCAGATATTATTAAATATATTTATGGACTTCAAAATATCTAAAAATCAAATCTTTTAGAAAGACTATGAACTTGATAATATCAAATGCATTACCATTCCCAACATTATCACTTGTATGACATTTTTTTCTATTAACAAATAAGATGAAGAAAGTAACTGATTCAGACATTTATAATTAATCAGAAACGTGTTATTGAAAATAATCTGAAACCAGGAAATGTTATGTTGACTAATTCTTGAAGTAAATGGGGCCAAAATAAATAATAATCTACTGGGAAAAGATAAAAAAAAAAAAAGTGTGTCCAGTCTGACATATAAGAAGTTTAGAAGTATTCAGTTTGTCCTAACACAAGTAAAATTCTAAACAAAGTAAAGAATCAACAACTGTTCTTAGATTTGTTAGAGAAATAAGGTCACAGTGTAAACCACTGCCCCCTTAAACTGGAGAAACAGACAGGCAAATAAAGAAAATCACAATTTACAAGAGCAGAAAGGTTCACAGGAACCAGACCAGAAATCACAAAAATCAAGGCTAAGATAGAAAAACTGTTATGGACAAATTGCCAAAGGCAATCAATATCACACCATGTTACAGTCCAGGAAGCTCAGAGAACACAAAGCATCACAAACGAAAAAACAAACAAAGTAATAAAAATATACATAAATGAAACTGCAGAAAAAAATCTTGAAAGAAACTAGAAGAAAAAACTTATTTATATGGAAACAAAAATAAGAAATATAACTGGCTTTTTATAAGAAACAATGCTAGCAAGAAGAAAGTGGAAGCAAAATATTTCAGGTGGTAAGAGAAAAACAACCACCAACCTAGAATTTGGACACTATGAAATTATCCTTCAAAGGTGAAGGAAAAAAAGTAGTTTCTCAGGCAAACAAAAAGAGAGAGAAATTGTTACTTGTAGACCTGTCTTGCAAGAAATATTTTTAAAAAGTATCAGAGAGAAGGAAAATTACGTAGTGGAGAAACTCAGACTACATAAAGGGAAATCACCAGAGAAAAATAAGTAAAAAAAAAATTAAAATTTTTATTTTTATCCTTCTTAATTTATGTAGCAGATAATCATTCAAAATAATTATAGAAACAATGTTTGACTATGTATGCTTAGGTATATAATATATATACATATATGTTTATGTATAAATGAAATAAATAACAGCTATGACAGGGGAATGAGGATTATTTTGTTTTTATAAGGGACTTGACATACCCATGAAGAGATAGAGTTATTTGAAAGCAGACTTGGATAATTCGTAAAGGTATATTGGAAACTCTAGGACAACCATTTTAAAAAGTAAGAAATGAGGCTTAATTGATAAGCTAAAAAGGGGAGAAAGTGGAATCACATAAAATGCTCACTAAAACAACAAAAGGCAATAAAAGAGTACAACACACAATAGAACAAAGAAAAAGGACAACAAATAAAAAACAGTAACAAATACGGTAGATATTAGTCCATTAATAAGGTTAGGTTCTATGTTCCCATCCAAAGCTCATCTTGAATTATAATCCCTATAATACCCATATATCAAGGGAAAGACCAGGTGGAGGAAATTGGTTCATAGGGGCAGTTTCCCCCATGCAGTTCTCATAATAGAGAGTGAGTTCTCACAAGATCCGATGGTTTAATAAGGGGCTTCCTCTTTTGCTCAGCATTCATTCTCTCTCCTGCCACCCCATGAAGAGGTGCCTTCCACCATGATTGCAAGTTTCCTGAGACATACCTAGCCATGCAAAACTGTGAGTCAATTAAACCTCTTTCCTTTATAAATTACCCAGTCTCAAGAAGTTCTTTGTAGCAGTGTGAGAACAGAATAATATAGTAAATTGGTACCACAGAGAGTGGGGTACCACTATAATACCCCAAAATGTGGAAACAACTTTGGAACTGGGTAATAGGCAGAAGTTGGAATACTTTGAAGGGCTCAGAAGAAGACAGCAAGATGTGGGAAAGTTTGGAACTTCCTAGAGACATGTTGAATGGTTTTGACCAAAATGCTGATAGTGATGTGGACAATGAAGTCCAGGCTGAGGTGATCTCAGATGGAGGGGATGAACTTACTGGGAATTGGAGCAAAGTCACTCTAGTTATGTTTTAGCAAAGAGACTGGCAGCCTTTTGCCGCTACCCTAGAAATCTGTGGAACTTTGAACTTGAGGGAGATAATCTGAAATTGGAATTTATGCTTAAGAGGGAAGCAGAGCATAAAAGTTTGGAAAATTTGCAGCCTGACAATGCACTAGAAAAGAAAAACCTATTTCCTGGGAAGAAATTCAAGCCTGCTGCAGAAATTTGCATAAGTAATGAGAAGCTCAATGTTAATTGCCAAGACAATGGCAAAAATGTCTCCAGAGCATGTCAGAAGTCTTCTTCGTGGCAGTCCTTCCCATCACAGGCCTAGAGGCCTAGGAGGAAAAATGGTTTTGTGTGCTGGGCTCAGGACATCACTGCTTTGTGCAGTCTGAGTACTTGGTGCCCTGCATCCCAGCCAAGGCTAAAAGGGGCTAATTTACAGCTCAGGCCATTGCTTCAGAGGGTGCAAGCCCAAAGCCTTGGTGGCTTACACATGGTGTTGGGCCTGCATGTGCACAGAAGTCAAGAGTTGAGGCTTGGGAAACCTCCACCTAGATTTCAGAAGATGTATGGAAATGCCTGGATATCCAGACAGAAGTTTGCTGGGGGAGTACAGCCCTCATTGAAAACTTCTGCTAGGACACTACAGAAGGAAAATGTGGGGTTGGAGCCCACACACAGAGTCCCCACTGGGGCACTGCCTAGTGGAGCTGTGAAAAGAGGACTGCCACCATTTTCCAGACCCCAGAATGGTAGATCCACCAACAGCTTGCATTGTGCACTTGGAAAATCTACAGACACTCAATGCCAGCCCGTGAAAGCAGCCAGGAGGGTGTCTGTACTCTGCAAAGCCACAGGAGTGGAGCTGCTCAAGGCCATGGGAGCCCACCTCTTACAGAAGCATGACCTGGATGTGAGACATGGAGTCGGTCAAAGGAGATCATTTTGGAACTTTAAGGTTTATGACTGCCCAGCTGGATTCCAGACTTGCATGGGACCTTTGGCCCCTTTGTTTTGCTAATTTCTCTCTTTTGGAATGGAAACATTTACCCAATGCCTGCAAACCCTTGTATCTTGGAAGTAATTAACTTGCTTTTGATTTTACAGGCTCCTAGGCAGAAGGGACTTGCTTCATCTCAGATGAGACTTTGGACTTAAATTTTGGGTTAATTATTAAATGAATTAAGACTTTGGGGGACTATTGGGAAGGCATAATTGGTTTTGAAATGTGAAAGGGACAGGTAATTTAGGAAGAGCTGGGGACAGAATGATTTGGTTAGGATTTATGTCCCCACCCAGATCTCATCTTGAATTGTAATCCCCATAATCTGCACACATCAAGGGAGAGACAAGGTATAGGGAACTGGATCGTGGGGGTAGTTTTCCCATTGCTGTTCTTGTGATAGTGAGTGAGTTCTCACAAGGTCTTATGGTTTTATAAAGGGCTCTTCCCCCTTCATTCTGTACTCTTCTCTCTCCTGCTGCCATGTGAAGAAGGTTTGTGTTTCTCCTTTGCCTTCCACCATGATTGTAAGTTTCCTGAGGCTTCTCCAGCCATGCTTAACTGTGAGTCCGTTAAACCTCTTTCCTTTATAAATAATACAGTTTCAGGAAGTTCTTTATAGCAGTGTGATAATGAACTAATACATCTATCTATATCAATGATCACTTTAAAGATGAATGGTCTAAATACACCAATAAAAACACAGATTTTCAGAGTGTAGCAAAAATCATATAGACCCAACTCTATGTTGTTTAGTAGAAAAGCAGTTTAAATATAAAGATATCATATAGGTTAAAGATAAAGAGATGGAGAAAGATATGTCACGCTAATGCTAATCAAAATTAAAAACAAGTGTGAGTATATTAATTTCAGATAGAGCAAACTTTAGAGCAATAGAAGGTTTTGGATATAAAGAGGTGTGTTACTTAATGATAGGTTGATTCTCTAAGAAGATGTTACAGTTCTTAACAGGTATGTCCATAAAAACAGAGTATCAAAATACATGAGGCAAAAACTGATAGAAGTGCAAGTAAAAATAAAATAAATCCACTGTATAGGTACAGACTTCAGTACTCCTCTATCTGAAATATACAGATCCAACAGGCAGTCAATTGCTAAGGACATAGTTGAACTCAACAGCATCATCCATTAACTGGATATAATTGCCATGTGTAGACTACTTCAAGCAAAAACAGAAGAATACACATTCTTCTCAAACTCATATGGAATATTCACAAGATAGACCACATTCTGGGCTATAATATACATCTTAACCAAATTTAAAGAATATAAATTATGCAATGTCTGCTCTCAGACCATGGTGAAATTAAGCTGCAATCCAATAACAGAAAGAAAACTAAAAAATACCAAAACAAAACTTTGGAGATTAAACAACATACTTCTAAATGACATAGGAATCAATGAAGAAATATTTTTACAAATTTAAAAATATTTTAAACAAAATTAAAATGAAAATATAACATACCCAAATCTGTGGAATACAGTGAAAGCAGTGCTTCCAGGGAAATTTACAGCACTGAATGCATATAATACAAAAGAAGAAAGACCAAATATCAATAATCAAAGCTTCCTTCTTAAGAAACTAGAAAAAGAACAGCAATTTAAACCCAAAGTAAGCAGAAGAAAAGAAAAAAAAAAACTCAAAGTAAAAATCAGTGGAAACAAAGGCATAAAATCAATAGACAAAAGAAATAAAACCTAAAAACTAGTTATTAGAAAAACTCAATAAAACTGATAAGTCTCTATCCAGGCTAGGAAAAACAATGAAGGAGAAAAATTACTAATATCAAAAATGAAATATGTGACATCACTACAGATGCCATAGACATTAAGTGTATAATAAAAAATTATGAACAACATTATGTTCACAAATTTGATAACCTAAATTGAGTTGACCAATTTATTGAAAGCTAAAATCTGCCAAAACTCACATAAAAAGAAATAAATGAGATTAATAGGCCTATATTGATTATAGAATTTGAATTAACAATTAATAACTTTTCAAACAAGAAACACCAGAACCAGATGAGTTCACTGGTGAATTATTTATCAAAATTTTAAGAAAGATATACAATTTTCTCTACAATATCTTCCAGAAGACAGAAGCAGAGGGACTACTTTCTAACTCATCCTATTAGTTCAGTATTACCCTAATTCAAAACCTTATAAGAAAGTAAAACAACAGGTCAATATCTTTCATGAGAATTGACATAAAAATTTTCAGCAAAATACTAGGCAATCTAATTCAACAATGTATAAAAACAATTATACATTATGACCAAGTGACATTTATCTCAGATATTTAAGGCTGATTCTAAATTCAAAAATCAATGTAATCTATTACATCAACAGAATAAAGAAGAACAATTACATGATTATATTAATAGATGCAGAAAAAGCATTTGAAAAAATCCAACACCCACTCATGATAAAAACTCAGCAAATTAGGAATAGAAGGTGAACTTTTTCAACTTGAAAATGAACATCTACAAAAAACCTACAGCTAACATCATACTCAATGGTAAGTAATTATAAGTTTTCCAGCTAAGACAAGAACAAGGCAAAGATATCAACTCTGACCACTCCTTTTCAACATTATACTGGAAGTTCTTGCCAATATAATAAAACAAGAAAAAATAAAAAGATACACAGATTGTGAAGGAAGAAATAAAAACTCTTTGTTTGCAGATGACCTTATCTATGTAGAAAATTTACTAGAATTGTCAAAAAGTGCTCATGGAACTAACAAGTGATTATAACAAAGTTGTAGGCAACGAGTTTAATTTACAAAAGCCAATGCTTTTCTCCGTATCAATAATGAACAGTTAGAATTTGAAATTAAACACACAATACAATTTACATTAGCAATCCCAAAAATGAAATATGTAGATATAAGTCTAACAAAATATGTACAAGATTGGTATGAGGAAAATTACAAAATTCTGATGAAAGAAGTCAAAGCAAGCTAAATAAATGAAGAGATATTCCACGTTCATGAATAAGAAACAGTATTGTCAAGATGTCACTTCTTCCAAACTTGGTCTTTAGATTCAACACAATCTCAGTCACAATCCCAGCAAGTTATTTCGTGGATATTGCAAACTGACTCTGAAGTTTATACGAGAGAAAAAAGTACAGAGTAGCCAACACAATATTAAAGCATAAGAACAAAATTAGAGAATTGATACTACCCAACTTCAAGATTTACTATAAAGCTAGAGTAATAAAGACAATGTGCTGTTGGGGGAAAAATTGACAACTAGATCAATTGAACAGAATACAGAACCCAGAAATAGACTTATGTAAATATCAACAGATCTTTTACAAAAGAGTAAAGGCAATATAATGGAGAAAAGATAATCTTCTCAAGAAATGATGCTGGAGAAACAGGACCTCCAAATGCAAAAAAAAAAAAAGACGCAGACCTTTAAATCTTCACAAAAATTCATCTTAAATTGCTTACAGGCCTAAATGCAAAATGCAAAGCTATAAAACTCCTGGAAGAAAACACAGAAGAAAATCTAGATGATCTTGTGGGTGTGGCAATGTTTTTTTAGATACAATTCCAAAGTCTTGATCCATGAAAGAAATAATTAACTAGCTAATTTCATTAAATTAAAAACTGCCCTACCAAAAATACTAAGGAATGTTAAGTTGTATTAGGATTTTATAGAGAAATATATACATATATATAAATACACACACATATATATGGTGAGAGATAGAGATATTGTTATAAGGAATTGGCTCACACATTTATGGAAGCTGGGAAATCCCAAATCTGCAGTAAATAGGCTAAAGATCAGGAGAGGCAATGGTATAGTTCCAGCCTGAGTCCAAAGGCCTGAGAACCAGCAAAGCCAATGGCATGAGTTTCAGTCTGCCTTTAAGTCTGAAGGCAAGAGAAGGAGAAAGAAGCAGGAGAAGAAGGCAGTCAGGCTGAGAGAATCCTTTTTTACTCAGCTTTTTTATCTTATTCTAGCCCACCCACACTGGGAAGGGAAATCTTCTTTACTCACTCTACTGATGGAAATGCTCATTTCATTCAGAAACTCTCTTACAGCAGGCACAGTGGCTCATGACTGTAATCCTAGCACTTTGGGAGGCTGAAGCAGGAGTATCACTTGAGTTCAGGAGTTGGAAACCAGTCTGAGCAACATAGTGAGATCTTATTTCTACAAAAAAAAAAAATTAAAAATAAATTAGCCAGGTATTGTGTCCCAGCTACCTGAGTGGCTGCAGTGGGAGGATCACTTGAGTCTGGGAGGTCAAGGCTGCAGTGAACTATGACCATGCCATTGCATTCCAGCCTAGGCAATAGCGCAAGACCCTGTTTGAAAAAAGGACGGGAAGAGGAGGGGAGGGGAAGGGAGGAGAGGGGAGGGGAGGGGAGGGAAAGGAGGAGAGGGGAGGGCAGGGCAAGGCAGGGCAGGGCTATCTTACAGACACATGGCAAAATAATATTTTACCAAATATCTGGACACCCTGTGGCTCAGTCAAGTGGACATATAAAATTAAACATCACAAGTCCACTCCTTGTCAACTTGACACTCATATATGTCTCCTTAAACCATATTTACTTTACAAATAAAGACAATAGCAAGAGTATAATTCCACTTATACAACTATACAATTATCCTGCCTACGATTAAAAATGCACTAACCCCTCCCACAGGAGAGGAGGCAAAGCCTTGAGTAATGTTTATTCTTCTCCTTGATATTTTGTAACTTAACTACTATTAGTAGCTTAAATCCTTATGGAATGAAAGTTTGAATAACCCCACCAGGTAAAGAATGTCCAGCTGAGGTGCTATGATGTAAAATTAACAATACTTAAATACTGTGATATAAAGTCAACACATTTTATGTTACATAATAAGGGAATAAGAGAGGAAAAAAAACAGATATACTTGCTTATATACTGAAATTTATATATACATATTTTTATATATGCACACAAACATATTCATAACAAAATGAGAAAAAATACTCATGACAATTACAGTCCTTTTTTCTATAATTGGTCATGTGTCCCTAGCTAGCATTTATATCTATCTTCTTCCACTACTCATTCTATATTCCCTTTGCCTTCAGTAGCACCTCAGCTAGTCATGGTTTTTTTTTTTTACCTGGTGGGGTCATCCAAACCTTTATTCCTGAAGGGTTTGAGCCATTAGTAGTTTTGCCTGGATTGCCTTGTTGTTGTTTTGCATTTACCCTAATCACAGAGCAAGGTTATATTCACATTCAGGGACCTTCTGTGTCTCTTACTTACCTCCATAACAAGGAAGTAGTCCAGTTTATCCTGAGTAGTTAGGATTAGTCCCTCCAGCCAGCACAATAAGTGTCTTCTTTGTTGATTCAAGAGCCCAAAGTGACCAGGTAGCAGTCTTAACTTCCATTTCAATGCATCTGTTATTATCTCTTGTTGGAAGCATTACTCCATTAGGAACAAAGAACTCTAAGCCAGCAGAGCATGAGGTCATGAGAAGAGAAAATAAACATTTTGCTAGCAGGGCACTGGGGGTAAGGGTGAGTGGTACCACTCCCATTTTTATATCTTGGTTCCTGGAGCCATGAATCCTGCCTATCAGAGAAATATTATCATATATCGGATACTAATCCACATAATATACAGCCTTCTATAATAAAGAACCTTATCCGAGCTCTGCAAGGTATTACCACCTTGCTGGAATTGTAACTGAGTTTTCAAAAGTCATTCCACCATTCTGTCAAGCCAACAACTTTAGTATAGTGGAGAACATGGTAAGACCACTAAATTCTATAAGCATGGGCTGATTCCTGAGCTTATTTGGTCAGAAGCAACGTTGAGTGGAATACCATGATGGTGGATACTATGGTTTAAGTGACAGTGTCCTCTCCAAAATTTATGTTGAAATTTAATCCTCACTGTAACAGTATTAAGAGGTGTTGCCCTTGGAGGAAGATTAAGTCATGAGGGCTTCACCCTCATAAATGAAATCAGCATCCTTATAAAAGATTTGAAGAGAGTACTCTGTTGCCATTCTACTTTTTGACATATGAGGACACAGTGACATGGCACCTTTTCGAAAGCAGAGAGCAGCCTCACCAGACACCAGTGACGGTACCTTAATATTGGATGTCTCAGCCTCCAGAACTGCAAAAAATAAATTTCTATTCTTCATAAATTATCTAAGATGTTTTGTTAAAGCAGCACAAATGGACTAAGACAGGGCACTCTGTAAGCCCACAGATGGTGGTTTTGGCATAAGCATTATATGCAGGGGAGATAAATCAACTCATCTGTTTGTTGTCTATTTCAGGAAGGACAAAATTATTCCCCTTCCATCATGGAAGATGTCCAATGTAATCAACCTGCCACTGGGTATCTGGCTAATCACCCTAGGGAATGCTGCCATATCAGGAACTCAGTATTTGTCCCTGCTGCTGGCAGTTTGGGCACTGAGTAATAGCCATGTCTATATTGGCCTTGGTAAGTGGAAGTTCATGTTGCTGAGCATATGCATAACCTCCATTGCTGCCACCACAGTCACTTTATTCATGAACCCATTGGGCAAAGACTAAAGTAGCTAGAGAAAGAGGCTGACTGGTATCCATAGAACAGGTCATCCTATCCACTTGATTATTAAAATCCTTCTCTGCTGAAATCATTCTTTGGTGAACATCCACATGGGATACAAATATCTGCATTGTTTTTGCCCAGAGAGGTCTATCCACACACATCTCCTCCAAATATTTTGTAGCCAATTTTCTAAGCATGTTTCTTCCAAGTCTGTGACTGTCCAGCCAAACCATTGGCCACAGCCCATGAATCAGAGTATAATCACAAGTCTGGTCATTTCTCCTTTCAACCAAAGTTGACAACCGTGTGCAGTGCTTGAAGTTCTCCCCACTCGGGGAATTCACCTTTACCACTGCCTTTCAAGAATGTCTCAGGAAGAGGCTATAGTGCTGCAGCTGTTCACTTTTGGGTGGTGTCAACATAAAATTCAGAACTGTAAACCATGACTTAGTCTTCTCTTTGTCAACCGATCATAGCTAATTCCCCATGAGGTCGCAGGTACAGACGGGGAGAGAGAAAACAGTGTAGCAGCAGTAGAACCATGAGCATTTGGGCCACTTCATGTAACTTACTTGTGCCTTCAGGGCCTGCTCAAACCTGATCACACCTTCATTTGGTGATGAAATTCTCCCGTCACACCAACTTTATAGCTTAGGAGTGAGATAGCACCCAGTTCATGAGGGGCAGCTTCAATTGTGTGGTTATTTGATGGTGCCATGCTTATGTGTTCAGTCATTACTAAGGCCTAGTAGCAGGTTCTCAAAAGAAGAGTAGGTATCTGAAGAGGGTGGCAAGGCTTTATTCCACATGCCTGAGGGCCTACGCCATGATTCATCTATAGTGGCTACAAAGGCTTTAAACAGCATCCTTATCTGCCTGATATTTTAAGCACAATTGGATCTGCTGGATCAAATGGCCCAAGTGGCAGAGAAGCTTGCACAGCAGCTTGGACCTGTTGCAGGGCCTTCTCCTGCTTTGGTCCCCAGTCAAAACTAGCAGCTCTTTGTGTCACTTGGTAAACAGATTGCAGTCACACACCCAAATGATGAATATGTTGTCTCCAAAATCCAAAGAAGCCCACTAAGCATTGTGACTCATTTGGCAACAATTCATCCCTCAACCTAGAAGAATATCTGAACATTTCCCACTCTACTGGAACCCTAGAAATTCCATTGGTTTTGAAGGCTCCTGAATGTCTTTGGATTCATTTTCTACCCTCTGACACACAAATATCTTATCAATAAGTAAAGATTAGTTGCCACTTTTTGCTCGTTAGGTCCAATTAGCATAATGGCATCAACATAATGAGCCAGTGTCTTGTAGAAGGAAAAGAAGATCAATATTACTACAAACTGAATTATAACATAGAACTATAGAGTTGATATAGCCCTGGGGTAAGACAGTGAAGGTGAATTGCTAGCCTTGAATTACTAGCCTTGGCAGTTAAATGCAATCTGCTTCTGGTGGCCTCTACTCACAGGTATCAAGAATAGAGCATTTGTCAGATCTATAGCTGCATAGAAGATACCAGAGGACGTGTTAATTTGTTCAAGCAATGAAACCACATCTGGTACAGCCGCTGCAATTGCAGTCACCACCTGGCTAAGCTTACAATAATCCACTGCCATTCTCCAAGATCCATCTTTCTTCTGTTCAGGCCAAGTTGACATGTTTAATAGAATGTGATGAGAATCACCACCTTTGAATCTTTCAAGTCCTCGACGATGGCACTGATCTCTGCAATCCTTCCAGGAATGTGGTACTGCTTGTGATTTACTAGTTCCCTAGGTAGAGGCAGTTCTAGTGGCTTCCACTTGGCCTTTCCCACCATAATAGCCTTCACTCCATGTCAAGGAACAAACTTAGGGAGTCTACCAGCAGCTGAATCTATTGCAATTATGCATTCCAAAAATAGGGAAATAGCCACAGGGACCCACTAGGCCTGCTGTGAGATGGACCTGAGCTTAAACTCCATTGATTATCTCATCTCCATAAGCCCCTAGTCTGAACTAATGAACTAAAGTGATGTTGTGTGTTTCTTGGAATTAGTTCAGAGCTAGTGTCTAGTAGTCCCTGAAAGGTCTGATTATTTTCCCCCAATATATCATTACCTTGGTAAAAGTCCCCATAGGCCCCTTTAGAAAAGGTCTGGAGAAAAGTTAACAGGATCAATTTTTGATAGTGTACTGGAGTCCTTTTATAAGGGGACTTTGCCTTTTCTTCATTCAAGGGTATGATAGCTCAAATCTGGGAATTGATTGAGGGGCCGTGACATCCTGTTTTTATAATTTAGGTGAGACTTTTATTCATTTGACCTGGCTTATACAAATTAAACAAAAATTTAATAGACTTCCTATCAATTTCACTTATAGAAACACCAGAATCAATTAGCCAATGCCATAAGTCTGTGTGAGCCAGAACGTCCTGATTGCTGCTTTAACTCTGCTGTCCTCTCTAGTAACCACAGTCAAATTGCTTTTGGAGGATGAGTGCTGCTACTCAGCTACTTCTACCCTGGGATCCAGTTACTCCTACTGCCTTTAGGTCAGTACTGCAGTCCCCACTCTAACATCTGGCCTACAAAAAGTAATAATCACAGAACTCTTCAAGGATGCTGGGGCTCCCCTTCACAAATTTACTTTTCACAGTAGTGGTAATAGGTATGACTTTGGGACCCTCCCAGTGTGAGTAGGCCTTAAATGACAAATCTACTCTAATAATTCAATCTCCCTAAGTTTTTGAATCCCTTCCAATAAGTTAAGGCAGGTCCAGTGTTTCTAATTATTGTTTCATGTCATGTTGGTCCATGTTTCAGTCAATCACTCAAGAAAACTGTTACAGCCCTCATTAACTCCCCCAGATACAACATTAAATACAAAAGCTCTGGTTCGTGAGCCTTTATCAGTAAATTTATCTTGATCCAACTCTATGTTTCTTCCACCATTATTCCACACCCTCAACATTCATTTTTACACATGTTCCCCAGATTTCTGTCTATATAAATTAGGAAACTTAAGTAGTTCTTTTGGAATGCAGCATACAAGCTCATGGGTCTCATATTAGACCTCACCTTTAGGGGCATGCTGAGACTTGGAATCTAGTTATAGGTCTGGAAGTAAAAAGGGATGGTAGGGATGGGTCCTGTGAAGAATAAGCATTATCTTTCCTGGCAAGTGCCTCAGGGCAGGCCATTACACTTACCTCAGGCTATGCAGGATTAATGCCTTCAGAAGGGTAGGAAGGCTGCTACTAGTGAGGTTGGGGAAGCTGCTACCACTGGGGATGGAGAGGCCACTTCTACCAGGGGTGGGAAGTCTGCTTCCACTGACAAAGAAGACTTTTCAGAATTTAGGGACTCAACATCATCAGCTTCATCTGGGTATTCCCATACCTCTCCATTCTGTCTTACAGTATTTCATTTTTTCCCAATAAATGCCTTCACTTTAACAGTACACACATCCTTGAGGCTGAGAGTTAACTTGTGTCGTAATTCAGCCAGTCCCAAGATGAGATTCTGCATTTGATTTCTTGCAATCTCATCCTTGTGGCTATAGGAGATAAGAGTCTCATTCAGGGAACACAGAAGCTTTCAAGTCCTTCATGGAATGCTTAAGCTGGGAATTCAAATCCTTAAGCTCATTCTTTTCTCTCACCACTTCTTCCAGAGACATTAAAAGCAGCCTGCCAACCTCATTATATTTGTTAGTTTTCTAAAAATGTTCAGAAATGTTATCTTCACAGTCACTCAGCTCCTTGCTTCTTATAAGTGGTTTATTAGGAGAATTTAATGGAGGTGTTTTGTGTATTTTATTGACAGATTACACCATAGACTATCAGTTCTCTCTGTACAACTGGAAATAGAGTCATTAGCAACTTTAAATCCATTCAGATTAGAGAGCCAATTCCAGAAGCCCTGGAACCAACTCTGAAAACTCATCTTTAACATTCTGTTTCTTTAGAACCACACTTGGTATTAAAAATCTGTATTAGTAAAGGTTCTTTAGAGAAACAGAAACAACAGGAGATAAATTGGATAGATAGATGATAGATAGATATAGATAGATGATAGATTAGATAGAGATTAGATAGATAGATTATAGATACATAGACATATAGTGTTGTGAAAATATAAAATATATTCTGTATATTTGACCTGTGACCAGAGAACCAAGATAGCTCCTGCTGCTCTGAACACCCTTACACACACACTTAGGAGTGTTGACCAGGTTGTAGGGAAACCCAAGAATCTCTTTAAGCAGAGAGTGAATAGGTTAACAAAGGAACCAGACTGCTTCACATGCCATCAGTGACTTTTTTCCTCCTTTTCCTTTCCTTTTTCTTTGCATGGTATAAAAGACTAGATGGGCATGCATTGCAAATGTGATCTACCTCATCTTGCTGTGCCCAAGACTGCCTCATATGTAATTTTCCCCTGAATAAATTTTTGACTACCTACCAACCTAGAGTATTCTGCCTTTTGCTTTGGTCTGAGATCGCCCTCTGCTTAAAGAGGGTCATTCTTGGAGCTGGAAGGCAATTTTCACAACGAATACATAGCTATATATAAAATTCATTATAAGGAATTGACCCATGTGATTATGAAGGCTGAGAAGTCACAAGATCTACAGTTAGCAAGGTGGAGACCCCAGAGAGTTGATAATGTAGTTTCAATCTCAATCCAAAAGACTGAGGATCAGGAGAGCCATGGATTTTTATGATAGATTTATTCATAATTGCCAAAACTTGGAAGCAGCCAAGATATTCTTCAGTAGCTTAATGGATAGACTGTGGTAAATCTAGGCAATGAAATATTATCCAGTGCTATAAAGAAATGAGCTATCAAACCATAAAAAGACATGGAGGAACATTAAATGCACACCACTAAGGAAACAAAGTCAATCCAGAAGACTATGTACTGTATGATTTCAACTATATGACATTCTAGAAAAGGCAAATCTTTCAAGTTACTAAAAGATCAGTGGATGCCAGAGGTTAGAGGAAGGGAAGATTGAACAGGTGGACCACAGAGCATATTTAGGGCAGTGAAATTACTGTGTATATTATAAATATGGATATATGTCATTATACATTTGTAAAAGCCATAGAATATACACAAAGAGAACCTTATTAGAAAATATGAATTTTAGGTGATAAAGACGCGTCACTATAGTTTCACTGATGTAACAAATGAATCACTGTTGCAAGATGTTGATAGGCAGTGTGCATGTTGTGGGAGGAAGCGTATGGGAAATCTCTGTACTTACCACTCACTTTTGCTGTGAACCTAAAACTGATCCGAAGAAGAAAGACTGTTTTTTAAAATAAAATAACTTGGGATATGATACAACTTTTTTCATATATACTTTAAGTTCTGGGATGCATGGGCAGAATGTGCAGGTTTGTTACGTAGATATACATATGCCATGGTGGTTTGCTGCACCCATCAACTTGTCATCTACATTAGGTATTTCTCCTAATGTTATCCCTCCCCTTGCCCCCAACCCCCAACAGGCCTTGGTGTGTGATGTTCCCCTCCCTGTGTCCATATGTTCTCATTGTTCAATTCCCACTTATGAGTGAGAACATGCTGTGTTTGGTTTTCTGTTCCTGGGTTAGTTTGCTGAGAATGATGGTTTCCAGCTTCATCTATGCCCCTGCAAAGGACATGAACTCATCCTTTTTTATGGGTGCATAGTATTCCATTGTGTATATGTGCCACGTTTTCTTCATCCAGTTTATCACTGATGAGCATTTGAGTTGGTTCCAAGTCTATGCTCTTGCAAATAGTGCTGAAATAAACATACGTGTGCATGTGTCTTTATAGTAGAATGATTTATAATCCTTTGGGAATATACCCAGTAATGGGATTGCTGGGTCAAATGGTATTTCTGCTTCTAGATCCTTCAGGAATTGCCACATTGTCTTCCACAATGATTGAACTAATTTTCACTCCCACCAACAGTGTAAAGGCATTTCTATTTCTCCACATCCTCTCCAGCATCTGTTTCCTGACGTTTTAATGATTGCCATTCTAACTGGTGTGAGATGGTATTTCATTGTGGTTTTGATTTGCATTTTTCTAATGACCAGTGATGATGAGCTTTCTTTCATATGTTTGTTGACCGCATAAATGTCTTCTTTTGAGAAGTATTTGTTCATATCCTTTGCTCACTTTTTGATGGGGTTGTTTGATTTTTCTTGTAAATTTGTTTAAGTTCTTTGTATAATCTGGATATTAGCACTTTGTTGAATGGATAGATTGCAAAAATTTTCTCCCATTCTGTAGGTTGCCTGTTCACTCTGATGATAGTTTCTTTTGCTATGCAAAAGCTTTTTAGTTTAATTAGATCCCATTTGTCAATTTAGGCTTTCGTTGCTATTGCTTTTGGTGTTTTAGTCATGAAGTCTTTGCCTATGTCTATGTCCTGAATGGTATTGTCTAGGTTTTCTTCTAGGGTTCTTATTGTTTTAGGTCTTACATTTAGGTCCTTATTCATCTTGAGTTAATCTTTGTATAAGGTGTAAGGAAGGGGTCCAGTTTCAGTTTTCTGCATATGGCTAGCAAGTTTTCCCACCACCATTTATAAAATAGGGAATCCTTTCCCCATTGCTTGTTTTTGTCAGGTTTGTCAAAGATCAGATGGTTGTAGATGTGTAGTTTTATTTCTGAGGGCTCTGTTCTGTTCCATTGGTCTATATATCTGTTTTGGTACCAGTACCATGCTGTTTTGGTTACTGTAGCCTTGTAGTATAGTTTGAAGTCAGCAAGTGTGATGCCTCCAGCTTTGTTCTTTTTGCTTAGGATTTTCTTAGCTATATGGGCTCTTTTTTGCTTTCGTATAAAATTTAAAGTAGTTTTTTTCTAATTTTGTGGAGAAAGTCAATGGTAGCTTGATGGGGATAGCATTGAAGCTATAAATTACTTTGGACAGTATGGCCATATTCACGATATTCTTTCTTCCTATCCATGAGCACGGAATGTTTTTCCATTTGTTTGTGTCCTCTCTTATTTCCTTGAGCAGTGGTTTGTAATTCTCCTTGAAGAGGTCCTTCACGTCCCTTGTAAGTTGTATTGCTAGGTATTTTATTCTCTTTGTAGCAATTGTGAATTGGAGTTCATTCATGATTTGACTCTCTGTTTGTCTATTATTGTTGTCTAGGAATGCTTGTGATTTTTGAACATTGATTTTGTATCCTGAGACATTGCTGAAGGTGTTTATCACCTTAAGGAGTTTTTGGGCTGAGACAATGGGGTTTTCTAAATATGCAATCATGTTATCTACAAATAGAGACAATTTGACTTCCTCTCTTCCTATTTGAATACTCTTTATTTCTTTCTCTTGCCTGATTGACCTGACCAGAACTTCCAATACTATGTTGAATAGGAGTGGTGAGGCAGGGCAACCTTGTCTTGTACTGGTTTTCAAAGGGAATGCTTCCAGTTTTTGCCCATTCAGTATGATATTGGCTGTGGGTTTGTCATAAATAGCTCTTATTATTTTGAGATACGTTCCATCAGTGCCTGGATTATTGAGAGTTTTTAGCATGAAGGGGTGTTGAATTTTATTGAAGGCCTTTTCTGCATCTATTGAGATAATATGTGGTTTTTGTCATTGGTTCTGTTTATGTGATGGATTACATTTACTGATTTGCATATGTTGAACCAGCCTTGCATCCCAGGGATGAAGTCATCTTGATCGTGGTGGGTAAGCTTTTGAATGTGCTGCTGGATTCAGTTTGCCAGTATTTTATTGAGGATTTTTGCATGTATGTTTATCGGAGATACTGACCTGAAATGTTCTTTTTTTTATTGTGTCTCTGTCAGGTTTTGGTATAAGAATAATGCTGGCCTCATAAAATGAGTTAGGGAGGAGCCCCTTTTCTTCTATTGTTTGGAATAGTTTCATAAAAATAGTACCACCTCCTCATTGTACCTCTGGTAGAATTTGGCTGTAAACCTGTCTGGTCCCAGGCATTTTTTGGTTGGTAGACTATTAATTACAGCCTCAATTTCATAACTTGTTATTGGTCTGTTCAGGGATTCAACTTCTTCCTGGTTTACCCTTGGGAGGGTATTTTTGTCCAGGAAATTATCCATTTCTTCTAGATTTTCTAGTTTATTTGCGTAGAGGTGTTTATAGTATTCTCTCATGGTAGTTTTTAGTTCTGTGGGATAAGTGGTGATATCCCCTTTATCATTTTTTATTGCATCTATTTAATTCTTCTCTTTTCTTCTTTATTAGTCTGGTTAGTGGTCTTTTTTTTTTTATTATACTTTAGGTTTTAGGGTACATGTGCACAATGTGCAGGTTTGTTACATATGTATCCATGTGCCGTGTTGGTTTGCTGCACCCACTAACTCATCAGTTAGCATTAGGTATATCTCCTAATGCTGTCCCTCCCCCTTCCCCCCATCCCACAACAGTCCCCTGAGTGTGATGTTCCCCTTCCTGTGTCCAAGTGTTCTCATTGTTCAGTTCCCACCTATGAGTGAGAACATGTGGTGTTTGGATTTTTGTCCTTGCAATAGTTTACTGAGAATGATGTTTTCCAGTTTCATCCATGTCCCTACAAAGGACATGAACTCATCATTTTTTATGGCTGCATAGTATTCCATGGTGTATATGTGCCACATTTTCTTAATCCAGTCTATCGTTGTTGGAGATTTGGGTTGGTTCCAAGTCTTTGCTATTGTGAATAGTGCCACAATAAACATACGTGTGCATGTGTCTTTATAGCAGCATGATTTATAGTCCTTTGGGTATATACCCAGTAATGGGATGGCTGGGTCAAATGGTATTTCTAGTTCTAGATCCCTGAGGAATCGCCACACTGACTTCCACAATGCTTGAACTAGTTTACAGTCCCACCAACAGTGTAAAAGTGTTCCTATTTCTCCACATCCTCTCCAGCACCTGTTGTTTCCTGACTTTTTAATGATGGCCATTCTAACTGGTGTGAGATGGTATCTCATTGTGGTTTTGATTTGCATTTCTCTGATGGCCAGTGATGATGAGCATTTTTTCACGTGTTTTTTGGCTGCATAAATGTCTTCTTTTGAGAAGTGTCTGTTCATGTCCTTTGCCCACTTTTCGATGGGGTTGTTTGTTTTCTTTTTGTAAATTTGTTTGAGTTCGTTGTAGATCTGTTCAAAAAACCAGCTCTTGGATTCATTGATTTTTTGAAGGGTTTTTTGTGTCTGTGTCTCCTTTAGTTCTGCTATGATCTTAGTTATTTCTTGTCTTCTGGTAGCTTTTGAATGTGTTTGCTCTTGCTTCTCTAGTTCTTTTAATTGTGATGTTAGGGTATCGATTTTAAGTCTTTCCCATTTTCTCATGTGGGCACTTAGTGCTATAAATTTCCCTCTTAACACTGCTTTAGCTGTGTCCCAGAGATTCTGGTATGTTGTGTCTTTGTTCTTGTTGGTTTCAAAGAACTTCTTGATTTCTGCCTTAATTTCGTTATTTGCCCAGTAGTCTTTCAGGTTGTTCAGTTTTCATGTAGTTGTGTGGTTTTGAGTGAATTTCTTAATCCTGAGTTCTAATTTGATTGCACTGTGGTCTGAGAGACTGTTATGATTTCCATTCTTCTGCATTTGCTGAGAAGTGTTTTACTCCAATTATGTGGTCAATTTTAGAATAAGTGCTATGTGGTGCTGAGAAGAATGTATATTCTGTTGATTTGGGTGGAGAGTTCTGTAGATGCCTATTAGGTCTGCTTGGTCCAGAGTTGAGTTCAAGTCCTGAATATCCTTGTTAATTTTCTGTCTCATTGATCGGTCTAATATTGACGGTGGGGTGTTAAAGTCTCCCACTATCATTGTGTGGGAGTCTAAGTCTCTTTGTAGGTCTCTAAGGACTTGCTTTGTGTATCTGGGTACTTCTGTATTTGATGCATATGTATTTGGGATAGTTAGCTCTTCCTGTTGTGTTGATCCCTTTACTGTTATGTAATGTGCTTCTTTGTCTTTTTTGATCTTTGTTGGTTTAAAGTCTGTTTAATCAGAGGCTAGGATTGCAACCCCTATTTTTTTTTGCTTTCCATTTGCTTTGTAAGTATTCCCCCATCCCTTTATTTTGAGCTTATATGTGTCTTTGCATGTGAGATGTGTCTCCTGTATATAGCACACCAATGGGTCTTGACTCTTTATCCAATTTGCCAGTCTGTGTCTTTTAATTGGGGAATTTAGCCCATTTACATTTATGGTTACTATTGTTATGTGTTAATTTAATCCTGTCATTATGATGCTAGCTGGTTATTTTGCTCATTAGTTGATGCAGTTTCTTCATAGTATTGATGGTCTTTACAATTTGGTATGCTTTTGCAGTTGCTAGTACTGGTTGTTCCTTTCCATGTTTAGTGCTTCCTTCAGGAACTCTTGTAAGGCAGGCCTGGTGGAGATTTTGTCAGCAGCATTTGCTTGTCTGTAAAGGATTTTATTTTTCCTTTGCTTATGAAGCTTAATTTGGCTGGATATGAAATTCTAGGTTGAAAATTCTTTTCTTTAAGAATGTTGAATATTCTTCTGGCTTGTAGGGTTTCTGCAAAGAGATCCGCTGTTAGTCTGATGGTCTTCCCTTTGTGGGTAACCTGACCTTTCTCTCTGGCTTATAGTATTCTCTGATGGTAGTTTGTATTTCTGTGGAATCAGTGGTGAATCTGACGATTACGTATCTTGGAGTTGCTCTTCTCAAGGAGTATCTTTGTGGTGTTGTCTGTATTTTCTGAGTTTTAACATCAGCCTGTTTTGCTAGGTTGGGGAACTTCTCCTGGATAATAATCATGAAGTGTGTTTTCCAACATGTTTCTATTTTCCCCATCACTTTCAGGTACACCAATCAAATGTAGGTTTGGTATTTTTACATAGTCCCATATTTCTTGGAGGCTTTGCTCATTTCTTTTCATTCTTTTTTCTCTATTCTTTTCTTCAGGCTTTATTTCAATACTTTGAACTTCAATCTCTTACATCCTTTCTTCTGCTTCATTGATTTGGCTATTGATATTTGTGTATGCTTCGCAAAGTTCTTGTGCTGTGTTTTTCAACTCCATCAGGTCATTTATGTTCTCTAAACTGTTTATTCTAGTTAGCAGTTCCTATAACCTTTTATCAAGGTTCTTAGCTTCCTTGCATTGGGTTAGAACATGCTCCTTTGGTTCAGAGGAGTTTGTTATTACCCTCCTTCTGAAGCCTACTTCTGTCAGTTCATCAAACTCATTCTATGTCCAGTTTTGTTCCCTTGCTGGCAAGGAGTTGTGATTCTTTGGAGGAGTAGAGGCATTCTGTATTTTTGAATTTTCAGCCTTTTTGTGCTGGTCTTTCCTCTTATTCATGGATTTGTCTACCTTTGTTCTTCGATGTTGTTGACCTTTGGATGGAGTTTTTGGGTGGGCGTCCTTTTTGTTGATGTTGAAAGCTATTGCTTTCTGTTTGTTAGTTTTCCTTGTAACAGTCAGGCCCCTCTTCTGTAGGTCTACCGGAGTTTGCTGGTAGTCCACCCGAGACGCTCTTTGCCTGGGTATCACCAGTGGAGGCTGCAGAATAGCAAAAATTCCTGCTTGCTCCTTGCTCTGGAAGCTTCATCCCAGAGAGGCACCCACCAGATGCCAGCCACAGCTCTGCTGTATAAGGTGTCTATCGCCTCCTGCTGGAAGTTGTCTCCCAGTCAGGAGGCATGGGGGTCAGGGACCCACTTGAGGAGGTAGTCTGTCCCTTAGCACTGTGCTGGGAGATCTGCTGCTCTCTTCAGAGCTGGCAGGCAAGAACATTTAAGTCAGCTGAAGCTGCACCCCCAGCTCCCGCTTCCCCCAGGTGCTCTGTCCCAGGGAGATGGGACTTTTATCTATAAGCCCCTGACTGGGGCTGCTGCCTTTCTTTCAGGGATGCCTTGCCCAGAGAGGAGGAGTCTAGAGAGGCAGTCTGGCTACAGTGGCTTTGCCACGCTGCAGTGGGTTCAGCACCCATTTCGAACTTCCCAATGGCTTTGTTTACACCATGAGGGCAAAACCACCTATTCAAGCCTCTGTAATGGCAGATGCCCCTCCCTAAACCAAGCTTGAGCATCGCAGGTTGACTTCAGACTGCTGTGCTGGCAGCAAGAATTTCAAGCCAGCGGACCTTAGCTTGCTGGGCTCCATGGGGGTGAGATCCGCTGAGCAAGACCACTCCGCTCCCTGGCTTCAGCCCCCTTTCCAAGGGAGTGAATAGTTCTATCTCGCTGGTGTTCCAGGCACCACTGGGGTATGAAAAAAAACTCCTGCAGCTAGCTCGGTGTCTGCCCAAAAAGCTGCCTAGTTTTGTGCATGAAACCCAGGGCCCTGGTGGTGTAGGCACCCAAGGGAATCTCCTGGTCTGCGATTTGTGAAGACTGTGGGAAAAGCATAGTATCTGGGCTGGAATGGACCATTGCTCGTGGCACAGTCCCTCATGGCTTCCCCTAGCTAGCGGAGGGAGTTCCCTGACCCCTTGTGCTTCCCAGGTGAGGTGACGCTCCTCCCTACTTCAGCTCTCCCTCCATGGGATACACCCACTGTCTAACCAGTCCCAATGAGATGAACCAGGTATCTCAGTTGGAGATGCAGAAATCACCCACCTTCTGCATTGGTCTTACTGGGAGCTGTGGACTGGAGCTGTTCCTATTTAGCCATCTTGCCAACCCCCTCTATACAACTATTTTTAAATATTGATAAATGTGCTTTTAGTTTTCACTAGTTTTTTTTTCATTCTATAGTCTTAATCCCACTAAAGCTAGACTATGAAGCTGGAGCTTTCTATTTGGGTTAAAAATAACAATTGAAATTCAGGTCAGAATCAACAATAAACTTGGAGTATAAAGTTTATTTCATAAACAATAGATTTTTCAAATAATAAAAAATTATTTGCTTTTATTATTTATTTTTTAGAGACAGGGTGTCACTCTGTTGCCCAGGCTGGAGTGCAGTAGTGTGATCATAGCTCACTGAAGCCTTTAATTCCTGAGCTCAAGTGACTCTCCTGCCTCAGCCTTCTGAGTATCTTGGACAAAAGTGGGTGTCACTACACCCTGTTAATTTTTTAATCTTTATTTATTTATTTTATCAGAGACAAGGTCTTGCTCTGTTGACCAGGACGGTCTCGAATTCCTGACCTCAAGGGATCCTCCTACCTCAGCCTCCCAAAGCACTGGGATTACAGGGATGAACCACCATGCCCAACCAAGATTTTTTTTTTTCTTTTTACCACTGTTGCATTAAAGCCTCTAGGTCAGGAAGTAAGAAAACTGACAGAGTATTAGATTAGAAACCAGTAAGGCTGACTGGAAAATGTGCCCATATCCTGATTACCCTCTTTAAAAGAGTAATGTGGTTTGGAATGACATTAGAAATTCAAGATAGACTTGGATATCTGGATTAATGAAAACCAGCAATTGCTTCACCTCTGGGGACCTTTGAGGCAATATACCACATGGGAGAATTTGAGTAGAATTAGATGCATGAAGTGTAAGACGGTCAGCCCTGGAGCCAACTCGGAATATTCATTGGCTGTCTTATTATCACATAGGGGCAGGCAAGTGTTATCCAATGTGACTGGTAATAGTGCAGAATGTGTCCTTATAAATCATCAGATCTAGAGTGAGGCTACAAGTAGACGAAACTGTAGTGTCTAATGCTGACTCATATGGATGACCAGAACTCCAACAGAACCAAAGAAGCCTCCATGGATGTCAATGGGAAGGAAAAGACCATGGGGGTTGATATGGTTTGGAAGTCCCCTCCAAATCTCATGTTGAAATGTAATCCCCAGTGTTGGAGGTGGTGCCTAGTGGAAGGTGTTTGGGTCATGAGAGTGGATCATTCATGGCTTAATGCCATCCTCACAATAGTGAGTGAGTTCTCATGAGATCTGGTTGTTTAAAAGTGTATTGCACCTCCCCCCAACTCTCTCTCTTGTTCCGGCTCTGTCTGTGTGATGCATCTGCACCTACGTTGCCTTCTGCCATAAGTAAAAGCTCCCCGAGGCCTTCCCAGAAGCTCAGCAGATGCCAGCATGATGCTGGTACAGCCTGCAGAACTGTGAGCAATTAACCCTTTTTTTTTCTTTTAATAAATTACCAAGACTCAGTTTTCTTTGTAGCAACACAAGAACCACCTAATACGTGGGCCATATTGCTCTTCCCTCTTTATACACATCAATGTCTTGACTTGTGTATGTTTTCAGGAAATTCAGTGCAGTATTGAACAAAACCTCAAAAGGCAAGGATTACCTTAAATTGATTAAGACTAATTTTCTGCAACGTTGTTAAAATGGGGGATTGAGATAGACATTTAAGCCCAATTTGAGAAAAATAAAAGTTTTAAAAAGTTTTATTTTGTTTTTAACAGACAAATAATTGCACATATTTATGGGTACAGTGTGATGTTTCAATACATGTATACATTGTATAATGATCAACTTGAGGTAATTAGTGTATCCATCACCTCAAACACTTGTCATTTCTTTGTGGTGAGAACATTCAAAATCCTCTCTCCTAAGTATTTAAAATATATAATACATTGTTGTTAACTATAGTCATCATATTTTCTAAAAGAACATCAGAATTTATTCCTCCTAACTATAACTTTGTACCCATTAACCTTCTTTCCATTCCTCCTCCCCTTTACCCTCCCTACACTCTGAAAACTACTATTCTAGCCTCTACTTCTGTGAGATCAACATTTTTAGATTTCACATAAGAGTGAGATAATGCAGTATTTGTCCTACTGTTCTTGGTTTATTTCAATTAATACAATATCCTCCAGGTTCATCCATGTTGTTGCAAATGACCGAATTTTATTCTTTTATGGCTGAATAGTATTCCATTGTATATATGGAATACTATACTAACATAAAATATTAAAAATAGAATTACTATGTGGTCCCACAATCCCACTATTGGGTATATATTCAAAGGAAATAAAATCAGTATGTCAAACAAATATCTCCACTCTCATTTTTATTGCCACAGTATTTTCAGTAGCCAAGATATGAAATCAACCTATCAGTCAATCAAACTGTAACTTTGTACTCATTGACCTTCTCTCCATTCCTCCACATTTTTTAATCCATTTACTTGTTGATGGACACTTAGATTGATTTCATATCTTGGCTACTGAAAATACTGCGGCAACAAAAATGAGAGTGGAGATATCTTTTTGGACATACTGATTTCATTTCCTTTGAATATATACCCAGTAGTGGGATTGTGGGATCACATAGTAATTCTATTTTTAATATTTTAAAGAACCTTCATACTGTTGTTTATAATGGCTGTACCAATTTACATTTCCACCCACAGTGTATAAGAGTTCTTCTTCCTCCACGTGCTCATCCCATTTGTTATTTTTGTCTCTTTGATAATAGCCATTCTAATTGGGGTGAAGTGATAGCTCCTTGTGATTTTGATCTGCATTTTCATAATAATTACTAATGTTGTTGTGCTTTTTTTCATATGCCTGTATGTTCTGTATGTTTTCTTTTGAAATGTGTCTATTCAGTTATTTTTTGCCCATTTTAAATCAGATCAGATACAGATATCTGATATATATCTATATTTGATATAAGAAACTCAACTCAATGTGTGTGTATATATATATAAATCAGATATATGTATATCAGATATGTATATGTGTTATATACGTATATAACACACACATTGAGTTGTTTGAGTTTCTTATATATTCTGGACATTAACCCTTTGTCAGATGTACAGTTGGTAAATATTTTCTCTCATTCTGTGGGTTGTATCTCTGTTCCTTCTATACCTAATCAATTCAGTTGGTTGTTTCCTTTGCTGTGTAGAAACATTTTAGTTTAACAAAATTCCATTTCTCTGTATTTGCTTTTGTTGTCTGTGCTTTTTAGATTTTATTAAAAAAAATCCTTGCCTAGACCAATGTCACAAAGGGTTTTTCCTGTTTTCTTCTATTTGATTCATAGTTTTGGGTCTTACATGTAAGTTTTTGATCTATTTTGAGTTGAGTTGATTTTTGTAAGTGTTGAGTGATAGAGATCTACTTTGATTCCTATGCATGTGGATATTTTGTTTTCTCAAGACTATTTATTGAAGAGGCCTTCTTTTCTCCAAAGTGTGTTCTTGTTACTTTTGTTAAAAATCAGTTTACTGTAAATGTGTACATTTATTTCTGAGTTCCCTACTCTGTTCCATTGCTCTATGAGTCTGTTTTCATGCCAGTATCATGCTTTTTGGGTTTTATTGCTTTATAATATATTTTGAAGTCATGTAATATGGTACTTCCAGCTTTGTCCTTTTTTAATTAATATGGCTTTGGATATCTTGGGTCTTCTGTGGTTCCACACAATTTTTTAAATTATTTCTTCTATTTCAGTAAAAAAAAAAAGTCATTGGTATTTTGATAGCGATTGCATTGAACCTATACTTCACTTTACGTAGTGTGGACACTTTAACAATATTAATTCTTCCAATCCATGAACACATGATATTTTTCTATGTGTTTGTGTCCTCTTTGATTTCTTTCATCAATGTTTTATAGTTTTACTATAGAGATCTTTTATCTTCTTAGTTACATTTGTTCCTAAGTGTTTTTTTGTAGCTACTGTAAGTAGAATTGTTTCTCGATTTCTTTTTCAGATAGTTCACCATTGGCATGTAGAAACACTACTGATTTTTGTCTGCTGATTTTGTATCCTATAACATTACTAAATTTGTTTATTAGTTCTAACAGATTTTTATGGAATCTGTAGGGCTGTCTATATTTAATTTTATGTCACCTGCATATAGGGCCAATCTGAATTCTTCATTTCCAATGTGAATGCCCTTTCTTTCTCTTGCCTAATTGCTCCAACTAGAACTTTCAGTACTATTGTGCATGGGAGTTGTAAAAGTGGGCATCTTTGTTTAGTTCTAGATTTTAGATTAAAAAGCTTTCAACGTTTCCCCATTTACTGTGATGATATCTGTGGGTTTGTCATATATGGCTTTTATTGTGTTGATGTATGTTCCTTCTATACCTAATTTGCTTAGAATTTTTATCATGAAGGGATGTTGAATTTTATCAAATGTTTTTTCTATGTCTATTTATATTATCATATGAGTTTTCTCCTTAATTCTGTTTATGTTTATGTCACATTTATTGGTTTGTGTATGTTGAATCATCCTTGAATCCCTGGGATGAATCCCAGTTTGTCATGGTGAATCATGTTTTTCATGTGCTGTTAGATTCAATTTGCTAGTACTTTGCTGCCAACTTTTGCATCTATTTATCAATAACGTTGGTCTATAGCTTTCTTTTTTGTCTGATTTTTTGTATCAGGGTAATACTAACCTCATAGAATCAGTTTGAAAGAATTTATTCCTCTTTAATTTATTTTTTGGAATAATTTGAGAATTGGCATTAGTGCTTCTTTACATGTTTTTATAATTCAATAGTAAAGACATTGGGTCCTTGCCTTTTCTTTGATAGGAAACTTTTTATTACAGATTCAAGCTCATTATTCACTATTGGTCTTTTAAGGTTTTCTATTTCTTCATAATTCAGTCATGGAGCTTGCATGTGTTCAGGAATTTATCCATTTCTTCTAAGTTTTCCAATTTATTGGTGTATACTTGTTCATAACAGTCTCTCATAATCCTTTGTATTCTGTGGTATTAGTTTTGATGCCTTTTTTCATTTCTGATTTTATTTATATAATTTTCTGTTTTATTGGTCTAGCTAAAGGTTTGCTAATTTTGTCTTTTAAAAAACTCATTTTGTTGATGTTTTGTATTTTTTTAGTCTCTATTTTATTTCTGCTCTGATTGTTACTATTTCTTTTTTCTAGTAACTTTGGGTTTAGTTTGTTCTTGTTTTTCTAGTTTCTTGAGGTGCAATGTTAGGTTGTTTACTTGAGATCTTCCTACTCTTTTGATGTAAGAATTTATTGCTGTAAAAGTCCCTCTTAAAACTGCTTTTGTTGTATTTCTTAGGTATTGGTATGTTGTGTTTTCATTTTCATTTGTCTCAAGAGGTTTTTTAAATTTCCATTTTAATTTTTTCATTGGCCGTTTTGTTTTTCAGAAGCATGTTGTTTAATTTCCATACATTTATGTGGTTTCCAAAGTTCTTCCTGATAGTGATTTCTAGTTTTATTCCCTTGTGGTCATAAATGGTACTTTTGTGATTTTGATTTTTAAATTATTTTTTAAATTTAAGACTTGTTTTGTGGCATAATATATGATCTGTCCTGGGGGATTTTCCATGTGCTGTTGAAAAGAACCAGTATTCCATGGCTGTTGGATAGAATGTTCTACAAATATCTGTTAGGTTCATCTGGTCTAGGTCTAGAATGTGGTTTAGCTCTGATGTTTTAGTTGATTTTATGTTTGGATGATGTGTCCATTGCTGAAACAAGGGAATTGAAGTTTCCTACTATTATTGTATTGCAGTCTATTTCTTCCCTTAGCTCTATTAATATTAGCCCTATGTATTTAAGTCCTCCAGTACTAGGTGCATATATATTTATAATTGCTATATCCTCTTGTTTCCTTGACTTCTTTATCATTATATAATAACCTTCTTTGTCTCTTTTCAGTTTTTGGCTTAAAGTCTATTTTATCTGATACAAGTCTAGTTACTCTTGTTTTTTTTTTTTTCTTGTTTCCATTTGCATGAAATAACTTTTTTCATCCTCCACTTTCAGTCTGTGGGTGTTCTCACAGCTGAAGTGAGTCTCTTTTAGGCAGCATTTTGTTAGTCCTTGGTTTTTAATCCGTTCAGTCACTCTCTCTATGTATTTTGATTGGAGAATTTAATCCACTTACATTGAAGGTAATTATTGATAAGCAGGGACTTACAACTGCCTTTTTGTTTCTTGTTTTCTAGTTGTTTTGCAGATTTTGTGTTCCTCTCTTACAATCTTCCTTTGTAGTTAAGTGATTTTCTTTAGTAGTATGTTCTATTCCTTGCTTTTTATTTTCAGCATATCTAAACAAGTTTTTGCTTTGCATTTACCACGAGGTTAACCAAAAAACCCCTATAGTTGTAACAAGTTATTTTAAACTGATAACAACTTAATTTTGATCACAAAGGAAAAATAAAACAAAAAAACCCCATACACTTTAAATCTATTTTCCCCTACATGTTGGATTGTTGATGTCATAATTTGTATATTTATATTACCTATCTCTTAAAAAGTTATTGTAATTACTATTGTTTAAATGTTTCATCTTTTATTCTTTTCCTAAACAATAAAGTTTTTGCATGACTGAGTTTGTGTTATGAGATTTGTGTCCACTGTGATTCCAATAGGTGCAAACCATTGAAGCCATTTACCAGGATTGGGAAGCCTAAACTTAAGGACTGTGAAACATTAACAACTTGGAGATAAGTGTAATAATGAGAAATTGAAAAATATTTTAATTATAAATTATGCAGTGCTGGAAGATATACAGTTAGGAGGACAGTGAAACACTAACAACTTGGAGATAAGCATAATAATCAGAAATGGAAAATGTCCTAATTATAAATTATGCAGTGCTGGAATACGTAGAATTAGAGAGACTCTATAAGATATCCTTATAAGAATGAAGTAAGGTAATAGGGAAAGAGATTATGTGTTGCTAAAAACAATGCAGGAAACTTGAGGCTAAATGCCAATGGGAGGAGATCAAGAACAGTGCCACTCCAGACGTATATTGAATCAGGGTTGATGATAGGCTATGGATATAAGTGTTTGTAACCAAGGAGTGATCTGGAATAATTGTGAGAACACAGAGAAACCACAATGGAACAGTACTAGCCCATCCAGGCAATCTGACAATAAAAATACTGCTAGAGAGACTTCCTATTTCAGCTCCACATGTAAAAAGCTTGATAGTCATCACTCCTGGGCACAAGCAAGAAAACACTGAACAAAATGAAAATCAATGAGTTTTCTTGGTGCCATTAGACAAATGACATCTTAGGAAATCTAGAGAAATAAGTAAATCCACAGAGTTACATCTGAGATGTGCTTAGCTAGAGGAGAAGCAGTGGAACCATGAGCAGGTAGAAATACTTAAATGGTAACTTCGATAAATTGCTGGAGGTTGAATACAGACTAGCATGAGAGAAAACCTTCTGAAGGCTGTAATATTAAGAAGTCTTGTGAAGCAGATTCACCATGTACTGGTTACCCACTTCTCTGAGTCCAGTGAGATAGAACACACACATACACACACACATATGCTACAAATTATATAAGGTGAGTTTATTACTTGTAGGCAGCAAGGAATGAAAGAAGCCTATAATCCATTGTGATTCAGGGCTTAAGAAAGCCCAAGGCTCAAGACAGCTGCTTAAGGCAGATGCTGTCCTGGCTAAGCATGCTGCACTTGGACCACAGCTGAGGGACTCCAAAAGTCAGCTCACCTGAGTTATATACCTCAGGGTCTATGCAACTCACTGGGGAAAGCTTTGGAGGAAAATCCTGCTTCCAGGGAAGAGAGGAACAAAGTTCCACTCTAATAAATGCTCCATAGCCATTAAATAATCAGTCCTCCTTTCGCCTTACCCTCATTCCCTGATAACCACTAATTTTTTGCTCTCTCTATAGATTTGCCTATGCTAGATATACTATATAAAAGTGATGATGGAATATGTAATTATTAACTTATTGCTTCTTTCACTTAGTATAATATTTTTTGAGGTTCATCCAATTTATAGCACGTATCTGTACTTCATTCCTTTTATGGCTGAATGATAATCCATTATATGTATATAACACAATTTGTTTATCCATTCATCTTTTGATGGACATTTTGGTTGTTTCTGCCTTTTGGCTGTTATGGATAATACTGCTATAAACATTCATTTACAAATTTCTGTGTGGACAAATGTTTTCATTTCTCTTCAGTATATACCTAAGAATGAAATTGCTGGATCATATGGTAATTCTATGTCTAAATTTTTGAGGCACTACCAAACTTTCCACAGTGGCTGCATCATTTTACATTCCTACCAACAATATGCATGCGTTCTTATTTCTCTACATTCTTGTCAACACTTGCTATTTTCCACTTTTTAAAATTAAAGCCATCCTAATGAATGTGAAATGACAGTTCATTGTGGTTTTAATTTGCATTTCTTTAATAGCCGAAGATGTTGAACATCTTTTCGTGTGCTTTTTGGCCACTTGTACATTTTTTTTCAAGAAATGCTAATTCAAGTCCTTTTTCCATTTCTAAATTGTGTTGTTGGTCTTATTGTTGTTTGGTAGTGAGAATGCTTTATATATTCTGGTATTAAATTCTTAACAAATTTATGACTTGAAAAATTTTCCTCCATTCTCTAGGTTCCTTTTCATATTCTTGATAAACTTTTTTGATAAATACAAGTTTTTAATTTTAAGAAAGTCCAATTTATCTATTATTTTCTTGTTCAAATCTAAGAATCCATTGCTAGATCCTAAGTCATGAGTATTTTTGCTTATAGTTTCCATAGTTTGCTTATATTACCCATCTGTTCTTGCATGTTGTCAACTTTTTAGAGTTCTTAACATATTAATGTTGGTTGTTCTAAATTCTCTGTCTGATACAAATCCAAATCAGTGTTATACTTGATTCTGGCTCTGAAGTTTGCTTGATTTTTTCAGACTATATTTGTAATTACTTTTTGGTATAGCTTGTAGCTTTTTGTTGAAAGCCAGACATATTGTATTGGGTGATAAGAACTGAGGAAAAAGTGTCACAGGATCCTTGGGGGTGTCACTTCACCAGGCAGAAACCTCTGTGGCCAGTGGCACCTGCGCCCAAGTTTTTACACAGGCCCACTGGGTTTGTTCTGCCCACTCAGCCTGGCTGGCTGCACTCGGATTGCACTACCAGCCTGAATCTCATGCCTGCCAAGGGCGAGCCAGGTGCAGAGATGAGAGGGGTGTGTGAGCGAGCCAGTGTGGGGTCTGGCCACTGTGCACAGCCAGGCTGTGGTAGGGTGGGCAGCTCCAGGTGCTGGCTCCAGGTGCCAGCTCCCTGAAAGGCTGCAGCTGGACCAAGCATACCACAAGCAGTGTTCACTGCTGGCACCAGGAAATGTGGTGGTGCTCAGAAGCTTGGAAATGCCCAGGAACCTCAGATCCCCAAAGAGACTGTTACAGCCCCATCTCAGGGAGCTCCCTAAAGGACCATGGTTCTTCTCTCCTTCTCTCTCCTCTCTTTCTTGTGGCACACAACATGGTGAGCAAGGGGAGTGTTTCAGCCCTGTTTGTGTTACAGCTCTTTCAGTCCTAACATTCAGCAGGTCCTGAGTTCTTGTCCTGCATCCTGGAAGAATGAGGTACGTGAACAAGTGGAGGGTGAGCAAAGTGAAGAAGAGCTTTATTGAGCAACAGAACAGCTCAAAGGAGACCTGCAATGGGTCTTTTCACAGGCAGGGCATCCCAGTGAGTGTTCAGCTCTCAGTAGAGAGGAGCAGAGGGGAACAGTGGTTAGCTCCTCTCTATAGCTGGTGGTTCCAACATCTGCCCAGCTCCCAGTAGAGAGGAGACCCTGGAGTGGTAGCTCCTCTCTGCAGCCGGTAGTCTTCATGTCTGCTTGAGTCTGACTGAGTCTGGGGATTTTATGGGCTTCAGAGGGAAGGAAGTGCATGCTGATTGGTTCATGGGTGGCCATGGGCAGGCCTGGAAAAAATACCATAAGTTCAATTCTGGTCCATCAGCCTGGCCCCCAGGCTTCAGGCTGTCCCTGGTTTGAAGGTGGGCCTTCACTGGGGACCTCCCCCTTTCTGCCCAGGAGCCAGTCTGCCTCTTGCTGTCACACACAGCATCCAGGCTGTTTGTGACAAGGGGCACCTCCAAGCCGAGCTGCCATCAGGACCTCCCTTGGCCTCCCTCCCATGCTTGTCAGTGCCCAAAGTCTGGAGGCGGCTGATGGGGCAGGGGGCTGGTGTGTCAGCACTGCGCTGAGCATGTACACACCTGGCTGGGTGGTGACAGCACCCAGGCCTGACCTCAACTTGGCTCTGAGATCAGAGTATGTGCCAGGGAGAGGGCAGGCAGTGGGAGCAGGCACTTTTGAACCTGTAGTGGCAGAGGGGGCCTCCCAGGTCACCAAGAGTGTGGAGATGCCTGGCCAGCAGCCACAGCTGGGCAGCTGCAGCTGTGCCTGAGAGGGCAGGGCTATCACCTGAAAACTTGGAAGAAGGGCAGGGCTTCTTCCTGTTCCTGGCTCCTGCCAGCTCCATGGAGTGCACAGCCCTGGCCAGGCCTCCCCTGCTGCAGCCAGCGTCATGGCAGTGGCTGCTCCAGAAGGACTGCTGCTGCCATCAATAGGACTTTAGCATGAAGATTTATATTAATCTGGCTAGGAGTTTGGCTCTGTTTAGTGTTTGCTGTGTTTAATGTTTTTGTACTAGTGGTTTCAAATTCCTCTAGTATACTTATTCTTGTCTCCTCTGTTGTCATTGGGTTTATGTAAGAACTCTTTTCTAGTCAGAGTCTTGTTCTTTTATATCTTTCAGCAATAATTCACTGTTAATATACTGGAACCCTGTTGGTGTGGTTATAAAGTATGGTGGAGGGAAATACTATAATCTTAAAATGTTGTTTCCATTTTTTAGTGGGCCTGTGTCCCTGGGTTGTGACATACAAAAGTGTTTCTTTATTTCCCTTCTCCTGTCCCCATTTGGTGAGACAAGAAGGCTACAGCAAGGAGGAGAATGTCCAGGGCTCTTCACCATGAAAACCTAGTGGGGTTCCTAGAGGCAAAACCCATACAAGTATAGGAATCTGCAGAACAGTTCCCTGGGTGGCCTTGGATTGACCCAGTTTTCCTTCCCTTCCTTGCTTGTAGTTTTCAAGAATAACCATGGAATATGCTGATAATGCAATATCCTAAGACAGGAAGGGACTGCTTGAAACAGCCTAATCTTGAGTTCTATATCCAATGCATCTTCAAAAGTAAATGAGAAATAAAGAATTTATCACACAAATAAGAACCAAAGAAATGTATTACCAGCAGACCAGCCTTGCAAAAAAAAAATGTTAAAAATCTCTTCATGTATAAAAGCAAAGATATAAGTCATAAATGGGTGTACATACAGAAAAGCATTAGAGAATGAATAAATGAAAGCAAAATAAAACATTTTATTTTTCTTATTCCTAAATTGATTTAAAAGGTAATGGTTTAATGTAGTAATATAATAATATGTTAAAGTAACAATATATCACCAATGTAGTGGGTGATTACAGTGCATGGTTAAGTGAAATGAATTAACAGTAATATTATAAAGAACAGGAGAGAGAAATTAAAAATATTTTATTATAATGTATATGTACTACAAATGTCTGCAAAGAACAGAACATTAAAATTTTAGGAGAAAACATCTACCTTACATGAACAGCAACAATCTTGTGCTTCACTTCTTGGTTCTTTACTCAAACGCCATTTTCAGTTATTGAAACATTTCTAAATTATGCCAAACTCTCCTAATTTTATGACAAAAGTTTCCAGTGAGCCTTACAAGAGCGAAACTTCAGAAAGTTCAAAATAATTGGAAGAACACAGTCTCATTGCCAATTTCAAGGCAAAGTTACGAGCACCTCCCTCTTTTTGCCAAAATTTATCAAGCAATTAGTAAGTAGGTAGCACGTTTGCCAAAAGACAGAAGAAAAAGAAATAGGAAAGAAAGATAAAAAATGATATGATATTAAACAATGTCCTTGTCTTTAAAGAATTTGTGATTTAGACTGGAAAACAAATGTTATAGGAAATCTCCTTCAAAAAATGGGAAGAGGCTGCTTTAGGGAACAAAGTAGGTGAGTGTTTAGCTGTCCTCATCCTTTGTACATAGAGCTGAGCTGCATTTAGGAGAGGGATTCAACATTCTTGTTATCAAGTGAAGCTGAGATAGAAAAGTGCTAGGTGCCTGGCCAGACTGATTGTTTGAAGGAAGATTCTTCCCCTAAGAGAAGGAAAGACAGACTTATCCTATCCTCAGACGCTAAATTAAGAAGGAGCTTGCAATTGGAAACAGGCGTTTTCTTTTGTTTTTCCAATCTGTACTGAAAAGTGGGATGAAAGACAGGAAAACTGCTCTCCAAAACTTATAAGAAGAGCTGTTATCATGTTGCTTCTCTCTCAAGAGCTCTCCTGGCTCTTTATGATTACTGCAGACACCCTCTTATCCAACTCAGTCAAGGCCAGTTGTTGGTCAGTTAATCACAGAAAGGTTGTGACAGAGGAAAATAATTTTTTTGAAAAAGAAATTACAAACTTTAAACTTGTTCTTTTAATGTAAAGCACTCAGCTATACATGGCTTCCCCTCAGGTTGGTCCATGTGTCTTTTTTCTGAATAGGTCCAGTGACTGGAGGTTTGTATTATTTGTCCAGCATAAACCACACCCATCATAAATACATAACCATTTCCAGTTTTGATTCTTTGAACTAGAGCATAAACACAAATATACTTACAAAGCAACCCAAATGCAGAATCCAACTGGGACTTCACATGCCCCCTTATAATTTTTAATTGTTTTTCTAATATCTCATTCTATAGTGATTTTTTAATGTGATTACATGTACTAAGTTTATTCAAAGCTTTCAGCTTGGTTTTGGGGCATGTGTACACATGTGTGTGCATGCACACATATCATGTGTGAACTTCCTTTTGCTATGTATGACTGGTGCACATACGAGGCATTTTACAAATCAGAGAAGCTGTCCTATATCCTTGATGAGTTCACAATTAAACTATGACTAGGTAGATTAGACAGATAATTTGAATATTGCTTTGAATTTTTAAATTTTTATCAAAAACACATATGTGCATAGCTTAAGAAGTTTAAGAATGTAGATCGTCTGCTTGTGCGTAAATTCAGCTGACATGTTTTATCCCTTCCAATCCCTGATTCCTGCTTCACAAAGGCAACTACTTTCACCACTCTTTAAAAATATATATTATCTATGAAACTTTTTAATATGAAAGATTAAGCTACACTTCAGGTTTCTTCTACCACCAGCCTTTCAATTCTACACACAATCACACATACACATCAGATTTCTAGTTCACCCAATATAGACACTTTTTGGTTAAGTGAATATCCTGCACACAGATTTTTATTCATTTATAGAAAAGTTTTAGAATGTGAAATAATTATTTTCCCTTTCTCAGATATCTTTTTGCTTTTCTTGGAGTTTACTTTAGTCTAGGTTTTTATTGTTTGTTTTGACTTAGTTTTCTATATATCCATCAGTAATCTATTCCAGTCTCTCCCACTGAGCTGTAAAACACCTCTTACTGCAGTTAAACACATCTGACTGAGTTCTGATGTCTTCTTAGCGCTGTGCCTCCTGAAGCTCTCTATCCTCCTGATGCTGCAGGCTCACACACAGCTATTGACTCTGAAATTTCTTCATACTTCCCTTATGCTAGATGTCCTCTTTCTTGTATTCCATTTCTCTCCTATTTTTTATTTATTCCTTTGTTTAATGAAATATATCTTCTATTAATTGTTTTTGAAAAGAAATGTGAAAGGCAAATCATTTTGCAATTCTGCAAGTCTAAAAATGTATCTCTTTTTGTATTTTCCATACCTAAATTTATAATTTGGTTGGATAAAAAATCTAATATTGAAATCATCTGCACTCAAATTTTTGAAGGCATGATCTTTCACCTTCCAGAATTGTAATTGTGAAACCTAATGACACTCTTATTTTCAAACCTTTGTACATGGCTTCTTTCCTCCTCTCCCTCTAGAAGCTTCTAGAATCTTCTCTTTAGGTGATAGTTCTAAAATTCCCTGAAGGTATGCCTTGATATAAGCCTTTTATTAATTCTGGCACTTAATTTTATGCTCTTTCTTTCGTCATTTTCTCTTTTCTGTTCTCCCTATTTCATTTTTGCCAGAATTCTATTGGTCAAATATAGAAACTTGTGAATTAACTCTCTAATTTCCTATACGTTTTTCTACAATATCCCAAACTTTGGTCTTTCTGTTCTTTTTTCATTGAGGTTTCCTCAATGCTGTTTCTCTACCAACAGTTATTTCGACTGCTTAAATTCAAGAATTTTCGTTGTTCCAATATAGTCACTTTTTCAATAGTATTCTATTCTAGTTTTATAGATTGTATATCTTCTCACAGCTCTCTGTAGTTACTGACTTTAGGGAGAGGATGAATTTCTTTTTCTTTTTTTTTTTAACTCTCCTTGAATTTTTGAATTGTCTCTGTTTCCTCTAACAATCTTTTAAGTTTTTTCATTTATTTGTTCTCCTACTTTTACAAGAGACATTTTCTTTAAATATTTGTGATCTCTACCTAGCAAGCCCTATTTAAGAATGAAACACACACACAAATGTGGCAGCTTTGTTAATAAGAACAAGCATGTGAAATCGTGCACTTCACTGTAGGGGGATCAGGTGAGCATCTGCACATTTTCTAGCAGCATCCTGAATGTCTGCATCTGTGTGTCTTTTCTTTTCAGGTTTCTGTACAAAGTTGTATTCCCATTTCCTTTCTGGAGTGTATAAACAAACATCTGTCAGCCCAGAAGTGGCATGGGACCCGGGGTGCCACTGTAATGTGGGTGTATTTAAACATTCCTTTCGGTTTGTCCACAGCAGTGCTTACCATCCCTGAGCACAGAAGTGGTCTGGCTCAGTACCTCCATATTGGAAACTCTATCCTTCTTCCTATTTGGGAAGAAGGTAGTTTCCTGAATGCATGGATAAAGAAAGGGAACTACATCTGTAGCCTTTTACAGACTTCCAACAAGTCCTTCTGTTTTCAGCTCTACCTGCTCAACTGTGCTCCCAGAATTGTCTGGTATTTAAAATTCTTGAAACTTTGCACATTTGTGTGATATAAATTGAGTTGCTTCTAATTGGTCTTCTGTTATAATGTCTTGAATTTAAATATCGTAAATTAGTTACCATATGTGTATCTATGTCAATACTTACCTGCTATTATCTCCTTTCTTGTTGCTTTATCTTTATGGGCTTACAACTTTTAATCCTTTGCTGTCAAGGAGTTTAGGAAAGAGTATAGATAAAAATATGTTCAATTATACCTATTTAATAAATGGTATTCAACTGATTCTCATAGAAACAAATATTTTATTCATTCAATTTTTATTGGTTTAGTTAAGATTTATTTAAATTATGGATATTTGATTTAAAAAAAGCACTTGGGGATACATTACTCACCTCACAGGAGCAGAATATGTGCAGTGCCTCTTAGTCATTGTTCTTTACAAAGGAATGGGAGAACATTGGTTAATCTAGTAAAGAAATTAAGAGAAGGTTAATTTAAAAAGTGGGTAGTTTTAAATAGATCTTCACTTGTATCTGAGTGTCTTCAATGACATAATATTTGAAGAAATGCTTCCAAGTCCCCAATGACCAAAAGAAGTTTAATTTCATTTTATAAGGTAATAATAAAAGACATTGAACATTTACAGTCCCAACTACTGTATGAAATTAAAGTACCTGGGTAGGAAAGCCAAACATTCCTAACCCTTATGCCAATTTACCAGATTAGCAATCTATTTCAGAAACTCTTTGAATTTAGTGCTACCATCTTAACCATAGTTTTTTCTTTCATAATAGTACAAGAAATCATCCAAGCACATGTGGCCTAGCTCAGCAGATAAGTCATAGTCACAAGTGCTTATTGAGACCATTCTGTTCAAAGAACTTTGTCTTTGACAGTTTCAAATCTGGAAGCCAGTCCAGGACCAGGCTAAACACATCAATTTGCTCCTTACCTCAAACACTTGCACAGGAAACAATCCATCTTTCTTTTGTGTTCTCTACTTGTTCCACTCTCACCTCAATCATTTCCCTGTTCTATATCATACAAAAAACATATTTTCACCTCAATCATTTCCCTGTTCTATGTCATATAAAAAGCATATTGTTCTCCTCTTTCTCAGACTACAATGGATCATCAAATATATGGTCATACATACCACTAAAAAATTAGGTGATATCTGTACTGAGTATATGTGCTAATTCAGATGATTTTTATGTATTTATGTATTTATTTATATCTCACCTTGTTTTATAAAAGATATATATTGGAATGGATATATGTGTGTGCACACATTTGTGTTTGTTTTGTATACATACACATACCCATAAATAATACTGTTTCCCAAACATGTAATAGATGAATAGAATGGTTGTATATTCAAAAGATTTTTGATAGACTGTATTTTAATTTTTTTAATTAATTTTCAATATAACCTGTTTTTAACAGCAAACATTAATTAAAAAGCATTGTAATCTCTTAATAATGCAAAGTTGAGGTTCACAGTTTTCTTCTATGTAATATTAGCAGGAATTGCAATGTATTTTTTTTTCTCATAAGATATGTAATCACTTGTAGGATTTGTGGGTGGTTTTTAGTGATAAGATCAGAACAGTTTGTTTGTAAGCCAAAGTGAATATCAGATAATGTCTGCATGTTTAAAAAGATTACAACTAAAAGAACATAATTTCTTCTTAAAAGAAAATGGAAACATATATTTTGTATATATCTGATTGTTAGTAAAGATATAACTTATCTGTTAAATATTTGGAACTCATTCTGTGGGTCCCAATAAACAACAAATAGTGGTTTTATCAAATTATACATGGTGGAAAAGTTTCTAGTGTCAAGAATATATTAAAAGGTGTTTATGCTCTTTTTAGAAATATTACAGAATATAAAAGTATCATTCACTATTACTGAGTACAAAAGTTCCAGATGTATTAATAAGTGGATATTTTCTACGGCCATGATTTGAATAACATATAACATGATAGACTTGGTAAATTTCATTACACTGTGAAAATATATTGTTGTCCATAAAGTAAAAATGCATTAGGTATTTACTATGTTAAACACTTAATAAACATAAAGGATACAATTTTTGCAACATTATTATAAAAATATATATACATACATTTACATACACATGGTACATATATGCATATATCCATAGATACACCATTTATACATATATATATGTGTGTATGTGTGTGTGTGTTATAGATGTACCTATGTGTCATTGTATGGTAGTTCCCACTCTTAGCCCACAATCTTTTTTTTTTTTTTTTTTTTTTTGAGATGGAGTCTTGCTCTGTCACCCAGGCTGGAGTGCAGTGGCGCGATCTCGGCTCACTGCAACCTCCGCCTCCCGGGTTCACGCCATTCTCCTGCCTCAGCCTCTCTGAGTAGCTGGGACTACAGGCGCCCGCCACCACGCCTGGCTAATTTTTTTGTATTTTTGGTAGAGACGGGGTTTCACCATGGTCTCGATCTCCTGACCTCGTGATCCGCCTGCCTCGGCCTCCCAAAGTGCTGGGATTACAAGCGTGAGCCACCGTGCCCGGCCAGCCCACAATCTTATACAATGTCTATATACTTCTAACACATTTCTTGTCTCTTGATTGGAATTAAACTATATTTATGATGAAGCAAATTTCAAATGTTTTTGGCTCAAAAACTATTTGAAATAATTTTTGGCATGAGTATTGGTTAAATAAACATTTTTAGCTAGAACTCCTTTTTTTTCCTTTCTTTGAAATTATAGCCTATATTTTGAATTTGAAAAAGTCAAATATAGGCTATATTTGTCCCTATATTACACACATCAGAAATAACCATAAATTGTATACGTAGTTTATGCTTGATTTTTACCATTAGTTCTGACAAATTAAAACATTTTCCTGTTTCATTGCATACCATGCCTTTGGTCTTTCTAAAAATATAAAGAGGGTCATTAATGTTTTTCCTCTAAATTTGAATTCCAGATTTACTGATGGAATTGGCTAAAATATGTAGGCAAAGGCTTAAGAAATGTAATATAGAGTCTTCAACTAATAGAGAAATAGTCTCCCTAGTTATGTTCTGCTTTTATATAGAGAGCCAGAAAACATCAGTAACTTTACTAGAATTTTAAAATAAATGATAGCAAAAGAGATTCAGATTTCCAATTGATAAAAAACACAGGTTTTGAGGTGGCAGAGGAAGATGGTAGAATAGAAAGCTCCAATGATTGTCTCTCCTGCAAGGACACCAAATTAACAGCTACCTACACAGGAAACACACACACACACACACACACACACACACACACCTTTAAAAGAACAAGAAATCAGGTGTGCACTCACAGTACCTGGTTTTAACTTCATATCGCTGAAAGAGGCACTGAAGAGATGATAGAAAAGACAGTTCTGAAACCCTGATGCCACCCCTCTCCAACCTTTGGTAGTGGCAGCCGAAAGCCAAGAGCATCTGTGGGTGCTGAGGGAGGGAGATCACAGCAATGATGAGGCATTAAACTCGGTGCTGTTCTTTTAGAGCAAAAAGAAAAACCAGAACAAACTAGCCGATGCCGGACCACGGAGGGAGCTTTTAAACCAACCATAGCCAGAAGAGAATTGCGGATCCAAGTGGTCTGAACTTCAGTCCTTCAAACCTCATCATCAAGGGCTACAGCACTCTGTGTCTCCAAGTAAGCTTGAAAAGCAGCCGAGGCCATAAGGACTGCAACTCTCAGGCAAGTCTCAGCACTGAACTAGACCCAGAGACAGTGGACTGAGGGAGCATGCAACATACTGAGACACTAGGGCTAGGGCAGCCAAGGGAGTGCTAGCATCACCGCTCCCTTAGCCCAGACTGCACAGCTCATGATTCTAAAAGAGACCCCTTCCTTCCACTTGAGGAGAGGAGAAAGAAGAGTGGGCAGAACTTTGTCTTGCATCTTGGATATTAATTCAACCACAGCAGGATAGGGCACCGGTCAGATTCCTGAGGCCCTTGTTCCAGGCCCTAGCTCCCAGATGGCATTTGTAGGCATGGCTTGGGAACCCACTGCCTTGAAAAGACCCAGTTCTTCCAGCATCCATCATCTGCTAACTGAAGAGCCCTTGATCCCTGAATAACAAGCAGCAATACACAGGTACTACATCAAGGGCCTTAGGTGAGCCTCTGAGATTTGCTAGGCTTCAGCAGAGATTCAGCACATAACTAGCTATGGTGGCTATGGGGTAAAACTCTTGCTTGAGAAAAGCAGAGGGGAAAAGTAAAGAAAACTTTGTCTTGCACCTTAGGTACCAACACAGACACAGTGGGGTAAAGCACCAACCAAGCTCTTGGGGTCCCCAGTTCCAAGAGCTGGCTCTTGGATGGCATTTCTGGACCTACCTTGGGCCAGAAGGAAGTCCACTGCCCTGAAGAGTGAGTCCTAGGCCAGGCAGTATTCATGACAAGCTGACTTAAGAGATCTTGAACCTTCAGGGAACATCTGCCATAGTCTGGCAGTACTCCTTGTGGCCTGTGTTGGTGGTGGCTAGGGGTAAGGCTCCTCCACCTAGGGGAGGGAAGACTGGGGAGGACTCCTTCTTGTGGTTTGTGTGCCAGCTCAGCCACAATACAATAGAACACCAGGCAGATTTCTAAGGTTTTTCACTCTAGTCCCTGATCCTGGATGGCACTTCGGGACACAGCTGCGGCTTGGAGGACCTCAACACCCTGAAAGGAAGGACACAGGCTGGCTGGCTTTGCCATTTGATGATTGTAGAGCCCCAAGGCCTTGAGTGAACATAGGCAATAACCAGGGAGTGGTTACAGCAGGCCTTGGGCAAGACCCAGTGCAGTGCTGGTTTTAGGTCTGACCCAGTGCAGTCATTGTAGTGGTGCTACAGGGGTGCTTTTTTCACTCTACCTCAACTTTAGGTGGCTCAGAACAGAGTTGGAGACTCTGTATATTAGGGAGAAAGTAAGGGAAGGGAACAAGAGTCTCTACCTGGTAATCTAGAGAATTCTCCCAAATCTTGTCCAAAACCATCAAGGCAGTAATTCTGTGAGTCTGCAAGAACTACAGCATTACTGGACTTAGGGTGCCACCTAGAGCAGATACAGCTTAGATCACAACACCCAAGTCCTTTCAAATATCTGGAAAGCCTTCCCAAAAAGCTCAGACAGTAAAGACTTCTATAAATACCTAACTGATCAATGCCCAAACACCAAAAAACATCTACTAGCATCAACACCATCTAGGAAAACATGACCTTGCCAAATGAACTAAATACAGTACCAAGGACCAATCCTGGAAAAATAGAAATGTGTAACCGTTCAGACAAAGAATTCAAAAGAGCTGTGCTGGGGAAACTCAAAGAGATCAAGATAACACAGAGAAGGAATACAGAATTCCATCCAGGTAAATTTAACAAAGACATTGACATAATTAAAAGCAATTAAACAGTAATTCTGGAGCTGAAAATTGCAACTGGCATACTGAAGACTGCATTAGAGCCTTTTTTTTTTTCTGAGATACAGTCTCACTTTGACACCCAGGCTGGAGTGCAGTGGCGTAATCTTAGCTCACTGCAACCTCCACCTCCATGGTTCAAGCAATTCCCTGCCTCAGCCTCCTGAGTAGCTGGGATCACAGGTGCCTGCCACCATGCCCAGCTAATTTTTGTATTTTTAGTTGCCTCATGGTAACCTCAAACCATACAATGGATACGTAAAAAATAAAAGGATATGCAAATGGATATGCAAAAAACATACAGTGGACACACAAAAAATAAAAAGCAGTAAACTAAATTATATCACTAGAGAAAATCACCTTCACTAAAGAAAGATAGGAAAGAAAGGAGGAAGAAAGAGAAGGCCATGAAACAACTAGAAAACAAATAACAAAATGGAAGGAGTAAGTCTTTACTTATCAATAATAAAATTGAATGTATATGGACTAAACTCTCCAGCGAAAAGACATAGTCTGGCTGAATGAATGAAAAAACAAGACCCATTGATCTGTTGCCTACAAGAAACATACCTGGATTAAAAATAAAAGGATGGAAAAGATATTCCATGCTAATGGAAATTTTTTTAAAAAAGAGCAGGCACTCCTGTAGTCCCAGCTACTTGGGAGGCTGAGGCAGAAGAATGGCGTGAACCTGGGAGGCCGAGCTTGCAATGAGCCAAGATTGTGCCACTGCACTCCAGTCTGGGTGACAGAGTGAGACTCCATCTCAAAAAAAAAAAAAAAAAAAAAAAAAGCAGGAAGCACTGTACTCATATCAGACAAAATAGATTTCAACACACAAAAACTATAAGAAGAGACAAAGAAGGTCACTATATAAAGATAGAAAGGTCAATTCAACATGAGGGTATAACAATTTTAAATATATATGCACTCAACTCTGGAGCACCAAGATATATAAAGCAAATATTATTAGAGCTAAAGAGAGATAGACCCCAATACAATAATAGCTGAAAGCTTCAATACCCCACTTTCAGCATTGGGCAAATCTTCCAGACAAAAAAGTCAACAAAGAAACATCAGACTTAATCTACATAATGCACCAAATGGATCTAATAGATAATTACAAAACATTTCGTTCAAAAATGGCAGAATACACATTCTTTTCATCAGCACATGGATCATTCTCAAGGATAGACCATTTGTTAGGTCACAAAACCAATCTTAAAACATTTTAAAAAATTGAGATACTATCAAGTATCTTCTTTGACTACAATAGAATAAAGCTTGAAATTAATAACAAGAAGAATTTTTTAAACTATACAAATACATGAAAGTTCAGCAATATGTTCCTGAATGACCAGTGGGTCAATAAAGAAATTAAGAAGGAAATTGAAAACATTTTTGAAACAAATGCTAATGGAAAAACAACATACAAAACCTATGGGATTTAGCAAAAGCAGTACAAAGGGGAAAATTTATAGCTGTAAGTGCCAACATTGAAATACAGGAAAAACTTCAAATGAACAATTTAATGGTGCATTTTAAACAACTAGAAAAGAAAGAGCAAACCAAACCCAAAATTAGTAGAAGAAAAGAAATAATAAAGGTCAGAGCATAAATGAAATTGAAATTAAACAAATACAAAAGATTAATGCAACAAAAAGTTTTTTAAAAAAGTTAAACAAAATTGACAAACCTTAAGTCACGCTAAGAAAAAAAGAGAATATCCAAATAAATAAAATTAGAAATGAAAAAGGAGACATTACAACTGATAATGCAGAAATTCAAAGGAACATGTGATAAATTGAAAAATCTAGAAGAAATGGGCAAATTCCTAGACACATACAGCCTACCAATAGTGAACCAGGAAGAAATCCAGTACCTGAGCAGACCTATAACAAGTAACAAGATCAAAGCCATAATAAAAAGCCTCCCATTAAAGAAAAGCCCAGGATCTGTTGGCTTCAATTCTGAATTCTACCAAATATTTAAAGAATTTAAATAATTCTACCAAATATTTATATTCTTTCTTATAAGAATGAGAAATTCCAATTCTTATTCTTATTGGAATAAGAATAACAATCTTACTCAGACTACTCCAAAAAATAGATGAGGGAATACTTCCAAACTCATTCTATAAGGTCAGTATTACCCTCATACCAAAATCAGACAAAGGCATATAAAAAAAAAAAACAAAACCTAAGGCCACTATCTCTGATGAATATAGATGCAGAAATCCTCAACAAAATACTAGCAAACTGAATTCACCAATATATTAGAAAGATTATTCATCATGACCAAATGGGATTTATCTTGGGACGGAGGGATAGCCCAGCATATGTAATTCAATCATTGTAATACATCATATTAACAGAATGAAGGATAAGAATGATATAATCATTCCAATTGATGCTAAAAATCGTTTGATAAAATTTGACATCCCTTCATGATTAAAAACACTCAAAAAACTGAGGATAGAAGGAACATACCTCAACATAATAAAAGCCACATATGACAGACCCAAAGCTAGTGTCATCCTGATTGGGGAAAAATTAAAAGCCTTTCCTCTAAGATGGGATCTTGACATGGAAGCCTACTGCCACCACTGTTATTTAACATAGTACTGGAAGTCCTAGATAGAGCAATCAGACAAAATAAGGAAATGAAGTGCATCCAAACTGGAAAGGAAAAAGTCAAATTATCCTTGTTTGCAGATGACATAGTCTTATATTTGGAGAAAACCTAAAAGACTCTACAGGAAAACCATTCAAACTGATAAATTTAGTAAAGTTCCGGGATACAAAATGAACATACAAAAATTAATAGCATATCTATATGCCAACAGTGAATGATGTCAAAAAGAAATTTAAAAAGTAATCTCATTTAGAGTAGCCACACATCAAATTAAATACCTAGGAATTAACTTAACCAAAGAAGTGAAAGATCTCTACAATGAAAACCATAAAACACTGATGAAAGAAATTGAAGCAGACATCAAAAAATGGAAAAATGTTCCATGTTCATGAATTAGAAGAATCAATATTGTTAAAATGTCCATACTACCCAAAGCAATCTACAGATTCAATGCAACCTCTGTCAAAATACCAATAACATTCTTTTTTTTTTTTTTTTTTTTGAGACAGACTCTCACTCTGTCACCAGGCTGGAGTGCAGTGGTGTGATCTTGGCTCACTGCAAGCTCTGCCTCCCAGGTTCATGCCGTTCTCCTGCCTCAGCCTCCCGAGTAGCTGGGACTACAGGCGCCTGCCACCACACCCAGCTAATTTTTTGTATTTTTAGTAGAGACGGGGTTTCACCATGTTAGCCAGGATGGTCTCGATCTCCTGACCTCATGATCCACCCACCTTGGCCTCCCAGAGTGCTGGGATTACAGGCGTGAGCCACTGTGCCCGGCCACCAATGACATTCTTTGCAAAAGTAGAAAATAACAATTCTAAAATTTATATAGAACTGCAAAAGATCCAGAATAGCCACAGCTATCCTAAGCAAAAGAATAAAACTGCAGAAATAACATTACCTAACTTCAAATTATACTAGAAAGCGATAATAACCATAACAGGATGGTTCTTGCATAAAAACAGACACATAGACCAATGGAACAGAATAGAGAACCCAGAGACAAATCTACACACCTACAGTGAACTCATTTTTGACAAAGGTACTGAGAACATACACTGGAGGAAAGACAGTCTCTTCAATAAATGATTCTGGGAAAACTGGGTATCCATGTGCAGAAGAATGAAAGTAGACCCCTATTACCGCGTACAAAACTAAAGTCAAAATGGATTAAAGACTTATATCTAAGATCTTGTACTATAAAATTACTACAAGAAAACATTGGGGAAAATCTTCAGGACATTGGTCTGGGCAAAGATTTCTTGAGCACAGGCAACAGGCACAGGAAACCAAAGCAAAAATGAACAAATGATATCACATCAAGTTAAAAAGCTTCTGCACAGCAAAGGTTACAATGAACAAAGTGAAGTGACAACTTACAGAATGGAAGAAAATACTTGCAAACTTCCCATCTGATGAGGGATTGATAACCAGAATGTATAAGGAGCTCAAACGACTCTATAGAAAAAAAGTCTAATAATCGATCAAAAATTGGGCAAAAGATTTGAATAGACATTTCTTAAAAGTAGACATTCAAATGGCAAACAGGCATATGAAAAGGTGCTCAGCATCACTGATCATCAGAGAAATGTAAATCAAAACTACAGTGAGATATCATTTTAAATAGCTTATATTCAAAACACAGGAAATAACAAATGTTGGCAAGGATGTGGGGAAAGGAAAACCCTTGTATACTGTTGGTGGGTATGTAGATTAGTATGACCACTAGGGAGAAAAGTTTAGAAGTTCTATAAGAAACTAAAAATTGAGCTACCATATGATCCCACAATCCCACTGCTGGGTATATGCCCAAAAGAAAGGAAATCAGTATATCGAACAGATATCCACACTCCTGTGTTTGTTGCAGCACAGTTTACAATAGCTAAGATTGGAAGCAACCTAAGTATCCATTAAGAGATAAATGGATAAAGAAAATGTGGTACATATGCACAATGGAGCACTTTAGACATTAAAAAAGAATGAGATCCAGTTATTTGCAACAACATGGATGGAACTGAAGATCACTATGTTAAGTGAAATAAGCCAGGCACAGAAAAACAAACATCACATGTTCTTACTTATCTGTGGGATCTAAAAATCAAACTAATTGAACTTATGGACCTAGAAAGTAGAAGGATGTTACCAGAGGCTGGGGAGGGTGTGATTTCAAGGAAATTTCTGTCTGACTTAATTAATATAGTAGCTGGGGGCTCTTGGGGGAAAGTGGGGATGGTTAATGGGTACAAAAAAAACAGAAAAAATGAGTAAGATCTGCTATTTGATAGCACGATAAGGTGACTATAGTCAATAATAACTTAATTGTACAGTTTAAATAACTTAAAGAGTATAATTGGATTGTAAATCAGAGGATAAATGTTTGAGGGGATTGATACTTATTTCCCATGATGTGCTTATTTCACCCTGCATGCCTGTATCCAGACATCTTGTTTCCCACAAATACATACACCCACAATGTACCCACAAAAAAAATTTTGTTTAAATTTAAACCATAGATTTTTTTTTAACTTTTCAACTTCTATTTTAGGTTGAAGGGGTACTTGGGTAGGTTTGTTACATGGGCGATTCAGCTTAAATTTTAGACCAAGTATATATCAAATTATTTTTGAAATTCCAAATGCTATATTTCTAGCCTTTACTCTCTCTCTTCCCATTTTTAGCAAATATCAGGTACTTACTTGTTTCTTTCCAATACTTGAGGCTTAATAAGGTCTTAGGTAGGTGAGGAGTGGGAAGTGCAGGGAGATTATTGAAAAGATTAATCCCTAAATGTTTTAATGATTTTTCAATAGACCACTCCTCTGATAAATGCTCCTGATTGTACATTGTGAACACTTAGAATTGTACTTTAACATAGCTTCAATAAGTAGCAGAAACAGGTATGTCAAAATATTATGTAGAAACTAGAATGCTAAAGGTTTTTAGCATTAACAGTAAAAGAACTAATGAATGATTTAAGAGGAGACCATATTCATATCATAAATAGTGACTTTCATATTATTGATAACTTACATAATCATGCAAGGTCTCCATTAGATGACATCCATAAGACACAGGAAATAGAAATGCAGCTGTTCGTTACTAATAATAGTCAACAGCTAAAAAAGAGGACATGTTTTCAAAGCAATGTGTTATGTTTATGGGATCAATGAAGAGAAACATTTTAAATGTTTTATGGTGCTACACAGTTAGGTTGATAGGCTTCAGAAAAACTATCTTGTAAGTTCTACACTTTCAGGCAGGTGTTACAGCAGCTCATTCAGAATTGATTTGGCAAAACTAAAACAATACATAAATCATCTCTCATGACAGGGCCTTGACTTGCACAGTGCTAGAATTTCAGATCTAATACATTTAAAAAAATTATTATCTCCTTACAAAAGCTGAGGAGATGACAAGTCAGTCTGCTATCATAGGGGCACAAATGGGAGAAAGTAGGGTGAGAGTAGTGGGATGGAATTATTTATATTTTAGTTGAAGCAATAGATATAGACTTTTTAAAGTGGTCACAATGGGAGTAATTGTTATAAATAACTCTGGTAGTTACAGCAAAAGATGTACAGAAAACTGTATGTCTAATTATGGCTACTGTATTAACTGAGTCAGACAGACATTTCTTTGAAATCACCAGTCTGGTTGATTTGTATTTAGTATTGAATAGTATCTTGTTATAGAGAAACTACCTATGTGGGGAGCTCCAAATAAAACAGAAAGTGCAATATAAAATTTGGGATATAGTTTTACTTTATATTTCAATGTTCTAAAAACCCTATATATTAAATGTGTTGGTTTTGATTGTGAATATCTGGAATAAATTAACAAATTGATTTAAAATGGGCTGACTAAGGTTTAGGATCACAGTGGGTTTTAATGGAAGTGCTACCATTTAATGCTTGAGCCTCTGTCTTCTTATCTAAAACACTGGATGAGAATAGTAATACTTGACAGCGGTTTTGTGAGGATTAGGTGAGTTAAGATACACAAGACAATTAGAATACTATGTGCTACATAGTTAGTACAACATTGCTTATTGCCGTTAATCTGTTTGTTAAGCTCATTATCACTGCTCAGTTTCCTTGACATAAAGTGTACTCTAATAGGTGGCTAAAAAATGTTAAGAGAGTAGAGACGTATTCCTTTGTAAATGTTAATATCCACCTACTTTACAAACTTGTTTAAGACAAAGTTTGGATAATCAATCCATGGTATATAATAGTTTTCTCATATGTTCCATGCGTGAGTATCTCATAGTATGGAGAAGTGAAATAAACAAATAAGAATCAGTTGCCTGGAGTCTAGAACAAAGGTGTCTCAGTCTGTTCCTGCTGCTATAACAAACTAACACAGACTGGGTAATTTATAAATAATAGAAATGTGTTTCTCACAGTTCTGGTGGCTGAGAAGTTCAAAATCAAGGCACTGGGAGATTTGAGTCTGGTGAAGGTTCAGTCTCTACTTAAAAGACGGCATCTTGTGGCTGCATCCTCACACAGGAGAAGGCAGACAGGAAAAACCACGGAATACTCTGTCCTCCCATAGTGGAAGAGGTGGAATAAATGGATAGGGTGAACTCACCCTCTCAAGTCCTTTTACAAGGCACTAAGCCCATCCATGTGGGTCAAGCTTTCATGGCCTAATCACCCCCAAAAGGCCTCACCTCCTAAAACTGTTGCATTAAAGATAAAGTTTCCATGTGAATTTTGAAGAAGGCACAAACATTCAAACCATAATGACAAGCTTTGAAATCAGACAGACCCAAGTTCAAATTCTGGCCTTGACACTTAATAACTGCTTCAGAAGAGTAAGTTAGGTTATACAGGAGTAACAAATGACCCCCAAATCTTGGTGGCTTACAACAGCACAGGTTTATTTATATACAAGTGTCCAGGTTCATTTCACTTTGGGACCCAGGCTAACAAAGCATCCTTTATTGGGAATATTGCCAGTCATTGTGGCAAGAAAAAAAGAATATGGCAAATCAAGCAATAGCTCTGAAAAACTCAGCTTAGAGATGACATATTTCATTGATTAAAGCAAATCACATAGTCACACCTTATGTTCAATAGGAAAAGGAAATAAAGGAAGGGGCAGTGGATACTAGTGAACAGGAATTAAGTTTACCAAAATATCTGTGTGATCCTAGACAGCTTATCTCCTGGTTTCACTTTCAGTATCTGTAAAACTTAGAGCAATAAAACTGACCCAGAAGATTTTCAAAACATATAGCTTCTGGCCCATAATAGGTACTGTATTCCGTTGTCTTGTTTCCCTTTGTACTTTTTTGGACCTTGCTTTACTTCCAAGTTTGATAGGTGGACCTGGGCTAATCATCTAAGAGCTTTAATCTGTTTCCTCATTGATTCAAAAAAGCTATGGAATACATAATTTCTCAAGCCTCTCACAACTCTATTATTCTGTGAATTGTGAATTGCATGTTGTGTCTTGGTTGAAATAACAACCAGAGATGTTTTATAGAGAATCTTCTTTTCTGAAGGGAGAAGTCTGGACTTCAAAGATAAGGACAACAGTACTGAAAGGTTTCAGAGCATTTAGGATTTCTTGTTTATACTATGGTAGGCTATGTAATGTCCCCACACCCACCAAATATGTCTGCATCCTAATCCCTAAAACCTCAGAATGTTGCCTTATATGGCAAAAAAGGGACTTCTGTAGATACAGTTAAGGATTTTGAGATGGGGAGATAATGCTGGATATCTGGATGGGCCTGATGTAATCACAAAGGTCCTAATAAAAAAAGATGAAGGAAATGTCAGAATCAGAGGAGAGGGAAATATGCTGACGGGAGCAACAGTTTGGCGTGATGTGCTCATGAGACAAGGAAGGAGAGCAGCCACTGGAAGCTGGAAAAGGCCAGGAAACACATTCTTACCTGGAGCCTCCAGCAGAAACCAGTTCTGCTGACACGTGGATGTTAGCAACTAACATTTATTTCAGACTTCTGATCCCCAGAGCTGTTAAAAGAATAGTGTTTTGAGCCACTAAATTTTTAGAGTTTTGCTACACCAGTAACAGGAAATTAGTACATAAGACAAATAGAAGAATAAATTGTTTCTGAACATGAAGATAAAAGCATTATTTCAAATACTTGAAATCTTACAAAATTTCTTAAATCAAAATACTTTTTAAAAATTAAGATTTTTAAAAAATTGATTGCTTTGGAACTTTTTAAGCTTTTAGTTATTTTTTTACCTAGTAGATAAATAATAAAAGTAGAAATATAAGAAACCAAAGTTTAACCTCTAACTCAATCTTATCCATAATTTTGTATAACTTACTTAACCTTCAAGTTTCTTGTTTTCATCTCTTTATTCCCATGTTGATATTAACAAATAAAATATTAGAAAACTTCAGATGAAGGATACTATCACGTTGCTAAGAAATTATGACTAAAGGAGTCATATATAAAATCAACAAGCCACCAAATATTTCACCAACCTGACCACAAGTACCAAGTTACCATCCAGTTCCCACATGCCTTCTGCTATTCACCATATCCTCAGTCAAGGAAAGCATGTCCACAGCCACATGTATTTCTAATGTAACTATAATAATGACTCCCACAAAATCTCTCCCAAAAGTAGCAGGAATGGGTTACTACCTATTCAAATTCCATCTGGCCTAGCTGATTATGTTTTCTTTTAACCAATAGCACCAATTTTTAAAGTCCATATGTATTTAAATTTACTTGGCCAAACAGTAAGCTGATATGAAGATATAATTTTTGAATAAATGTTTTTATTTTAAAAACTGTCTTTAGAACTATGCATATAGAGTCACCTGAATTTAACTTAAAATATCACTATACTTGTTTTCCATTGTTGTAACAAATTGCTATGAACTTGATGACTTAAAAGAATACAATTTATTATCTTAACAATTCAGTAAGTCAGAAGAACATGGACCTCACTTGGCTGCAATCATGGTGTTTGTGGGGCGGTTGTTCCATTCGGGAGGCTTCAAGGGAGAATCTGTTTCCTTGCCCTTTCCACCTTCCAGACACCTCCTGCATTTCTTAGCTTATGACCTCCTTCCTCCATCTTCAAAGTCAGCAATGTCACAACTCTCAGATTCTTCTTTCATTGTCACAGCCTTCTCTAACCACAGCCAAGAAAGGTTCTCCACTTTTAGAGGAATCACCTGATTAGGCTGGGCCCAACAGATAATCCAGGGTAATCTCCCCGTCTCAAAATCCATACCCTTAATCACATCTGCAAAGTCTCTTTAGCCATGTAAGGTAGCATATTCATAGTTCCAGGGATTAGAGCATGGACATCTTTGGGAGCTATTATTCTGCCTGGCACACTCAAATACACAAAAATTGAAACTGGACTCCATGAAAGACTGATATACATAGAAATATAATGACCAAAAACCCCACCAATTTCGCCAAATTACTGAAAATGGCAGATACACCAGTTATTTTCTGTTGCTTGATTTAAAACGAAAACAAAAAACAGCAAGTTTCGCAACAAAATTGGCTATTCTTTAGTTCATTATTTGGACAACTATCTTACTTTCTTTGTACTTTGTGCATGAGGGTGAAAAGGAGGGGAATTGGGGAAAAGGAATGTTATGAGTATCATTATGAATTTTGAATTTTTCTGTCTAAGGGAGGCTAGAAATAGAACAGAAACAAGGTGAAAGGTCCCAGGCATGTTACTGTAAGCAGGCTCAAATGCTCAGAGCTTCATTCCTTCATTCAATTAACAAAGAACTATTGTGTCCCCAAGATGCTCCAGATATTATGCTAAGGTTTTGGAAATATCTAGATGAGTAAGGCAGATATTGTCCTTACCTTCATGTTTCTCACAGTTTAGCAGGGAAAAGATGTTAAATAAATGAATTCCACAGGGTGAGGTAGTAATGGGCTGGACTGAAGCATAGGTGAGATCTCTAAGTGAACATCTCAATCCATGAAGGTAAAGAATGAGCATTTTCCTAATTCATTTCTTGGTTTCAAACGATTACCTACTCTAATTTAAACACATCATGGGTGATTTGAAAAATGTTCATTGGTGATAGTGGACACATTTGACTTATTGAAAGCAGATTTATAGTAGATTCCTATTAGAAGCATAGCTAAAACTCAGTAAGTTTAGTTAAAAAGCACCAAATGATGTTAAATATATGCCAACATGAAATTACTTTTAAAGTATAGTATTTGTTAGCATCAAGTAGTATTTTAGCCAAGACTAATACTGGGCCTCGAGGTATGGAAACTGCTCTCAGTTCTGTGGTATGCCATAGTTTTGGTCCTGTCCATCATGTGGCATACCACCAATTAGAATGGCTGGACATACTGTTGCCAACATAGCTAATCATGTCTTTACATTAAATCATAACCCTCTACTTTGCACTGGCAAGAGAAAATGAAGGAGCAAAGGAAAATATTGGGAAAGTTCCTTTTTGTACACATAGACATTTCTACAAATCAAAACAATGTTCTTAAACGTTTTACTTATAATTATACCAATCGTCTTGCCCAAAGGTGTATATTTGTAATAATTGATTTATGTCTCTGTCGCTATGTATGTATGTTTATATATGTATATAGATGTATGTCATTTTTAATAATCAAAGTTATACTACACAGTAGTTTGCATCTTGTTCCTTCTGTTTAAAAAATGTGAGCTTTTCCAACGCTATGAAATGTACTTTAGAAACATCATAAATTGTAGTCTATCATCCTGATTTAACTATAAATTATTTCATCTTTCCTTTCTTTGTGAAAGTTACTTATACATTTTTACTATTATAAATCAGGCTGTGGTAAGCATTCCTTTCCATAGATTTTTGTGTGTATTCCTGTTTTATCTTTATGTTAAATTTCTAGAAACGTAATTATGTTTCTAAGAGTATGAACATCATATTACTCTTTATACAAAATATTCTTCAGAAAGTTTACAACAGTGTATTCTCTTACTACCCTATGTTTCATCTCCCTTTATAACACAAAATTTTCACTCTTTGCTTTCTTGTATATGTTTATTTTTAATCAACTGTTTAATGGGAGATGTGAATGCATAGTCTCTAAGATGACCCCCCAAGGATTCCTATTCTCCAGTATTCACATCTTTTTGGGTGATCCTCTTTCCTTGAGTTGTGCTGGATTCCTGGTTTAATCCATTTTGTATTTCTATAACAAAATAACATGGACTGGCTAGTTCATTAATAATATACATTTATTCTCTCAGTTCTGGAGGCTGGGAAGTCCAAAATTAAGGTGCCAGGAGGTTTGGCGTTTTGCAAGGTCCCACCTTGCAAGTTTCCATCTTGGAGTGTTCACCTCCAAGATGTTGTCTTGAACACAGAATTCTCCAGAGGGTGCAAATACTGTTTCTCACATGACAAAAGAGTGAAAGAGAACAAAACCACCTCTTCAAGCTCTTTTTTTTGGTAGCATTAATCCATTCATGAGGATGGAGCCCTCATGATCTCAACACTTCCCACTAGGCCCCACCTTCCAACACTGTTACATTGGGGATTAAGTTTCAACGTGAGTATTGCAGGGAATGAAAACATTCAAACCATAACAATTTCTGATCTACGTCTATTGAACAGACTATGGCAGAAGCAATGGAATGTCACTTCCAAAGTTGGGTTACAAAAAAATGACTTCTATCTTGGGCTAGCGCTCTCTCTCTCTCTCTCTCTCTCTCTCTCTTTCTCTCTCTCTCTCTCTCTCTCTCCCTCCCTCTCTCTCCCTCTGTCTCCACACTCTGTGGAAAGCTGCCAGTTTTAAGAAACCCTATGAAAAGACCAGTGTGGGAAGCCAGTGATATCCATGTTTAAGCCACTAAGTTACAAAGTTAATATGTAATACATCTGGGGAATGTATTACGTATTAATTGATAACTAACACAGAAGATTGGTACCTTATAGTTATTTAAATTTTTTTTTTATTATTATACTTTAGGTTTTAGGGTACATGTGCACAATGTGCAGGTTTGTTATATATGTATCCATGTGCCATGTTGATTTCCTGCATCCATTAACTCGTCATTTAGCATTAGGTATATCTCCTAATGCTGTCCCTCCCCCCTCCCACAACCCCACAACAGTCCCCGGAGTGTGATGTTCCCCTTCCTGTGTCCATGAGTTCTCATTGTTCAATTCCCACCTATGAGTGAGAACATGCGGTGTTTGGTTTTTTGTCCTTGCGATAGTTTATTGAGAATGATGTTTTCCAGTTTCATCCATGTCCCTACAAAGGACATGAACTCATCATTTTTTATGGTTGCATAGTATTCCATGGTGTATATGTGCCACATTTTCTTTTTTTTTTTTTTTTTTTTTTTGAGACGGAGTCTTGCTCTGTCACCCAGGCTGGAGTGCAGTGGCGCGATCTCGGCTCACTGCAAGCTCCGCCTCCCGGGTTCACGCCATTCTCCTGCCTCAGCCTCTCCGAGTAGCTGGGACTACAGGCGCCCGCCACTGCGCCCGGCTAATTTTTCGTATTTTTAGTAGAGACGGGGTTTCACCGTGGTCTCGATCTCCTGACCTCGTGATCCACCCGCCTCGGCCTCCCAAAGTGCTGGGATTACAGGCGTGAACATTTTCTTAATCCAGTCTATCGTTGTTGGACATTGGGTTGGTTCCAATTCTTTGCTATTGTGAATAGTGCCGCAATAAACATGCGTGTGCATGTGTCTTTATAGCAGCATGATTTATAGTCCTTTGGGTATATACCCAGTAATGGGATGGCTGGGTCAAATGATATTTCTAGTTCTAGATCCCTGAGGAATCGCCACACTGACTTCCACAATGGTTGAAATACTTTACAGTCCCACCAACAGTGTAAAAGTGTTCCTATTTCTCCACATCCTCTCCAGCACCTGTCGTTTCCTGACTTTTTAGTGATTGCCATTCTAACTGGTGTGAGATGGTATCTCACTGTGGTTTTGATTTGCATTTCTCTGATGGCCAGTGATGATGAGCATTTCTTCATGTGTTTTTTGGCTGCATAAATGTCTTCTTTTGAGAAGTGTCTGTTCATGTCCTTTGCCCACTTTTTGATGGGGTTGTTTGTTTTTTTCTTGTAAATTTGTTTGAGTTCATTGTAGATTCTGGATATTAGCCCCTTGTCAGATGAGTAGGTTGCAAAAATTTTCTCCCATTCTGTAGGTTGCCTGTTCACTCTGATGGTAGTTTCTTTTGCTGTGCAGAAGCTCTTTAGTTTAATTAGATCCCATTTGTCAATTTTGGCTTTTGTTGCCATTGCTTTTGGTGTTTTAGACATGAAGTCCTTGCCCACGCCTATGTCCTGAATGGTATTGCCTAGGTTTTCTTGTAGGATTTTAATGGTTTTAGGACTAACATTTAAGCCTTTAATCCATCTTGAATTAATTTTTGTATAAGGTGTAAGGAAGGGATCCAGTTTCAGCTCTCTGCATATGGCTAGCCAGTTTTCCCAGCACCATTTATTAAATAGGGAATCCTTTCCCCATTTCTTGTTTTTGTCAGGTTTGTCAAAGATCAGATAGTTGTAGATATGCGGCATCATTTCTGAGGGCTCTATTCTGTTCCATTGATCTATGTCTCTGTTGCGGTACCAGTATCATGCTGTTTTGGTTACTGTAGCCTTGTAGTATAGTTTGAAGTCAGGTAGCGTGATGCCTCCAGCTTTGTTCTTTTGGCTTAGGATTGACTTGGCAATGCGGGCTCTTTTTTGATTCCATATGAACTTTAAAGTAGTTTTTTCCAATTCTGTGAAGAAAGTCATTGGTAGCTTGATGGGGATGGCATTGAATCTATAAATTACCTTGGGCAGTATGGCCATTTTCACGATATTGATTCTTCCAACCCATGAGCATGGAATGTTCTTCCATTTGTTTGTATCCTCTTTTATTTCATTGAGCAGTGGTTTGTAGTTCTCCTTAGAGGTCCTTCACATCCCTTGTAAGTTGGATTCCTAGGTATTTTATTCTCTTTGAAGCAGTTGTGAATGGGAGTTCACTCATGATTTGGCTCTCTGTTTGTCTGTGATTGGTGTACAAGAATGCTTGTGATTTTGTACATTGATTTTGTATCCTGAGACTTTGCTGAAGTTGCTAATCAGCTTAAGGAGATTTGGGGCTGAGACCATGGGGTTTTCTAGATACACAATCATGTCATCTGCAAACAAGGACAATTTGACTTCTTCTTTTCCTAATTGAATACCCTTTATTTCCTTCTCCTGCCTGATTGCTCTGGCCAGAACTTCCAGCACTATGTTGAATAGGAGTGGTGAAAGAGGGCATCCCTGTCTTGTGCCAGTTTTCAGAGGGAATGCTTCCAGTTTTTGCCCATTCAGTATGATATTGGCTGTGGGTTTGTCGCAGATAGCTCTTATTATTTTGAGATACGTCCCATCAATACCTAATTTATTGAGAGTTTTTAGCATGAAGGGTTGTTGAATTTTGTCAAAGGCCTTTTCTGCATCTATTGAGATAATCATGTGGTTTTTGTCTTTACTTCTGTTTATATGCTGGATTACATTTATTGATTTGCATATGTTGAACCAGCCTTGCATCCCAGGGATGAAGACCACTTGATCATGGTGTATAAGCTTTTTGATGTGCTGCTGGATTCGGTTTGCCAGTATTTTATTGAGGATTTTTGCATCAATGTTCATCAAGGATATTGGTCTGAAATTCTCTTTTTTGGTTATGTCTCTGCCAGGCTTTGGTATCAGGACGATGCTGGCTTCATAAAATGTGTTAGGGAGGATTCCCTCTTTTTCTATCGATTGGAATAGTTTCAGAAGGAATGGTACCAGTTCCTCCTTGTACCTCTGGTAGAATTCGGCTGTGAATCCATCAGGTCCTGGACTCTTTTTGGTTGGTAAGCTATTGATTATTGCCACAATTTCAGAACCTGTTATTTGTCTATTCAGAGATTCAACTTCTTCCTGGTTTAGTCTTGGGAGGGTGTATTTGTTGAGGAATTTATCCATTTCTTCCAGATTTTCTAGTTTATTTGCATAGAGGTGTTTGTAGTATTCTCTGATGGTAGATTGTATTTCTGTGGGATCGGTGGTGATATCCCCTTTTTCATTTTTTATTGCATCTATTTGATTCTTCTCTCTTTTCTTCTTTATTAGTCTTGCTAGCGGTCTATCAATTTTGTTGATCTTTTCAAAAAACCAGCTCCTGGATTCATTAATTTTTTGAAGGGTTTTTTGTGTCTCTATTTCCTTCAGTTCTGCTCTGATTTTAGTTATTTCTAGCGTTCTGCTAGCTTTTGAATGTGTTTGCTCTTGCTTTTCTAGTTCTTTTAATTGTGATGTTAGGGTGTCAATTTTGGATCTTTCCTGCTTTCTCTTGTGGGCATTTAGTGCTATAAATTTCCCTCTACACACTGCTTTGAACATGTCCCAGAGATTCTGGTATGTTGTGTCTTTGTTCTCATTGGTTTCAAAGAACATCTTTATTTCTGCCTTCATTTCATTATGTACCCAATAGTCATTCAGGAGCAGGTTGTTCAGTTTCCATGTAGTTGAGTGGTTTTGAGTGAGTTTCTTAATCCTGAGTTCTAGGTTGATTGCACTGTGGTCTGAGAGATAGTTTGTTATAATTTCTGTTCTTTTACATTTGCTGAGGAGAGCTTTACTTCGAATTATGTGGTGAATTTTGGAATAGGTGTGGTGTGGTGCTGAAGATAATGTATATTCTGTTGATTTGGGGTGGAGAGTTCTGTAGATGTCTATTAGGTCCACTTTGTGCAGAGCTGAGTTCAATTCCTGGATATCCTTGTTAACCTTCTGTCTCGTTGATCTGTCTAATGTTGACAGTGGGGTGTTAAAATCTCCCATTATTATTGTGTGGGAGTTTAAGTCCCTTTGTAGGTCACTCAGGACTTGCTTTATGAATCTGGGTGCTCCTGTGTTGGGTGCATATACATTTAGGATAGCTAGCTTTTCTTGTTGAATTGATCCCTTGACCATTATGTAATGGCCTTCTTTGTCTCTTTTGATCTTTGTTGGTTTAAAGTCTATTTTATCAGAGACTAGGATTGCAACCCCTGCGTTTTTTTGTTTTCCATTTGCTTGATAGATCTTCCTCCATCCCTTTATTTTGAGTCTATGTGTGTCTCTGCATGTGAGATGGGTTTCCTGAATACAGCACACTGATGGGTCCTGAGTCCTTATCCAGTTTGCCAGTCTGTGTTTTTTAATTGGAGCATTTAGCCCATTTACATTTAACATTAATATTGTTATGTGTGAATCTCATCCTGTCATTATGATGTTAGTTGTTTATTTTGCTCGTTAGTTGATGCAGTTTCTTCCTAGCCTCGATGGTCTTTACAATTTGGCATGTTTTTGCAGTGGCTGGTACCGGTTTTTCCTTTCCATGTTTAGTGCTTCCTTCAGGAGCTCTTTTAGGGCAGGCCTGGTGGTGACAGAATCACTCAGCGTTTGCTTGTCTGTAAAGTATTTTATTTCTCCTTCACTTATGAAGCTTAGTTTGGCTGGATATGAAATTCTGGGTTGAAAATTCTTTTCTTTAAGAATGTTGAATATCGGCCCCCACTCTCTTCTGGCTTGTAGAGTTTCTGCCGAGAGATCAGCTGTTAGTCTGATGGGCTTCCCTTTGTGGGTAACCCGACCTTTCTCTCTGGCTGCCCTTAACATTTTTTCCTTCATTTCAACTTTGGTGAATCTGACAATTATGTGTCTTGGAGTTGCTCTTCTCGAGGAGTATCTTTGTGGCGTTCTCTGTATTTCCTGAATCTGAATGTTGGCCTGCCTTGCTAGATTGGGGAAGTTCTCCTGGATAATATCTTGCAGAGTGTTTTACAACTTGGTTCCATTCTCCCTGTCATTTTCAGGTACACCAATCAGATGTAGGTTTGGTCTTTTCACATAGTCCCAAATTTCTTGGAGACTTTGTTCATTTCTTTTTATTCTTTTTTCTCTAAACTTCCCTTCTCACTTCATTTCATTCATTTCATCTTCCATCAGCGAAACCCTTTCTTCCAGTTGATCGCATCTGCTACTGAGGCTTCTGAAATCTTCGCGTAGTTCTCGAAACTTGGCTTTCAGCTCCATCAGCTCCTTTAAGCCCTTCTCTCCATTGGTTATTCTAGTTATCCATTCTTCTAATTTTTTTTCAAAGTTTTTAACTTCTTTGCTATTGTTTTGGATTTCCTCCCGTAGCTCAGAGTAGTTTGATCGTCTGAAGCCTTCTTCTCTCAACTCGTCAAGGTCATCCTCCATCCAGCTTTGTTCCGTTGCTGGTGAGGAACTGCGTTTCCTTGGAGGAGGAGAGGTGCTCTGCTTTTTAGAGTTTCCAGTTTTTCTGCTCTGTTTTTTCCCCATCTTTGTGGTTTATCTACTTTTGGTCTTTGATGATGGTGATGTACAGATGGGTTTTTGGTGTGGATGTCCTTTCTGTTTGTTAGTTTTCCTTCTACCAGACAGGACCCTCAGCTGCAGGTCTGTTGGAGTTTACTAGAGGTCCACTCCAGACCCTGTTTGGCTGGGTGTCAGCAGCGGTGGCTGCAGAACAGCGGATTTTCGTGAGACCACAAATTCAGCTGTCTGATAGTTCCTCTGGAAGTTTTGTCTCAGAGGAGTACCCAGCCGAGTGAGGTGTCAGTCTGTCCCTACTGGGGGGGTGCCTCCCAGTTAGGCTGCTCAGGGGTGAAGGACCCACTTTAGGAGGCAGTCTGTTGGTTCTCAGATCTCCGGCTGCATGCTGGGAGAACCACTACTCTCTTCAAAGCTGTCAGTCAGACAGGGATATTTAAGTCTGTGGAGGTTCCTGCTGACTTTTTGTTTGCCTGTGCCCTGCCCCCAGAGGTGGAGCCTATAGAGGCAGGCAGGCCTCCTTGAGCTGTGGTGGGCTCCACCCAGTTCGAGCTTTCTGGCTGCTTTGTTTACCTAAGCAAGCCTGGGCAATGGCGGGCGCCCCTCCCCCAGCCTCGCTGCCGCCTTGCAGCTTGATCTCAGACTGCTGTGCTAGCAATCAGCGAGACTCCGTGGGCATGGGACCCTCCGAGCCACATGCGGGACACAATCTCCTAGTGTGCCGTTTTCCAGGCCCGTTGGAAAAGCGCAGTATTAGGATGGGACTGACCCGATATTCCAGGTGCCGTCTGTTACCCCTTTGACTAGGAAAGGGAACTCCCTGACCCCTTGCACTTCCCGAGTGAGGCAATGCCTCGCCCTGCTTAGGCTGGCGCACAGTGTGCTTCACTGGCTGTCCTGCACCCACTGTTTGGCACTCTCTAGTGAGATGAAACTGGTACCTCAAAGAGAAATGCAGAAATCACCCGTCTTCTGTGTCGCTCGGGCTGGGAGCTGCAGACCGGAGCTGTTCTTATTCGGCCATCTTGGCTCCACCCCCCTAAATTTTAATATTAATAAAGTTGAGCATTCTCTTTTTCACAGATTAGTATAGTATTTTTGTGATTTACCTCCTTTTTTGTTTTTTGTTTTTTGTTTTTTTTTACTATTTTTCTATAGAAGTGTTCCCCTTCTAATTTTTAACAGTTCTTTATATTTTAGGATTCTACGTTTTTGCCTATTATACATATATTGCTAATATTTTTCAAGTTGTTATTTGCCCTTTTATTATGCTTATGGTGTCTTAACAAAAGTAATTTTTATAATCATAGTTGAAATTATCTTTCTTTTTATTTTTCAATAGAAGCATTATTTCTCTGCTTGGTGAACAAAGCAATGATTTGTTAGAGGATGTAACAAAGCTCTAACTGGTCATTAATATCCCATATTTATTTTATATCTTGCCACTTAATGAATCATCTTATCAGTTCTAGTAGTTTATCAGCTGACCCTCAGGTTTTTGGGAAAAACAATCACATAATCTGCTAATAGGAATGAATTTATATCCTTCCTGAAGTTTTATATCTGTTTTTGTCTTATTTTCTTGGCAAGGACTTTCAGAAGTTGTCACTAATAATAATAATGACATTTATCTTTCATTTCTTAATTCAAGGGACTAGCCTCACAGATCATCTTAAATGAAATGATTTATATAATCATATCTGAGATGCAAACAATTGTTAAGATACATCTTAGAATTAACAAAATAAAATGGATAATATTTTTGTATTTATGAAGTTGCTTTGTATTCCTATCATATTAAATTTCTATTTGTTTTTCAAATTGAATCAGTTGCTTCTCTTTTGTCTTTGTGAAAGGTACTAATTACAACAACTTTTACTATGGGAAACATTCAATGATTAGGTTGACGCCTGGTGGTTGTTTTACCTAAATGTCTGTTTCCTGTATTATAAGGTTCAACTTACTCTCCTTCTTCGTGTAAGGGAAGATTTAATTGTTTCAAGCAAACAAATAATTAGTTTTAAACAAATCATTAAAATTATAATGTTATATTTTTATTTTACTTTGATGAAGGAACAAGTTCTTCACCCTAACCCAGAGGACATGGAAAGGGATTATGACATCAAGCAGACCTACCAAGGGATATCTCTCCCTTAAGTACATTTGATTGCTAATCAATAAATATTGCTGTCCAATAAGATACCATCTCATACCAGTCAGAACAGCAATTATTAAAAAGTCAAAAAGTAACAGATTCTCATGAGGTTGCAGAGAAAAGGAAACACTTATACACTGTTGGTGGAAATGTAAACTAGTTCAAACCCTATGGAAAGCAGTTTGGAGATTTCTCAAAACAGGGAAGGTGTATACCCTGTTGGTGGGATTGAAATTAGTTCAGCCACTGTGAAAAGCAGTTTGGAGATTTCTCAAAGAACCTAAAACAACACTACCATTCAACCCAGCAATCCATTACTGAGTAAATGCCCAAAGGAAAACAAATCATTCTGCCAAAAATACACATGCGTTTCAATGTAGCACTATTCACAGTAGCAAAGACATAGAATCAACCTAGATGCTCATCAATGGTGGATTGGAGAAAGAAAATATGGTACATATACATCATGGAATACTACATAGCTATAAAAAAGACTGAAATCTAGTTCTTTGCAGCAACATGGATGCAGCTAGAGGCCATTATCCTAAGCAAATAAATGCAGAAACAGAAAACCAAGTACTGCATTTTCTCACTTAAAAATGGTAGCTAAACATTGAGTACACATGGACATAAAGATGGAAACAATGAACACTGGGGACTACCAGAGGGGAGAGAAAGGGAGTGTGGCAAGGGCTGAAAAACTACCTATTGGGTACTATGTTCAGTACCTAGGTGACAGAGCCATTTGTTCTCTACACTTCATTGTCACACAATATACCCATGGAACAAATCTGCACATGGACTCCCTGAATCTAAAATAGGAGCTGAAATTATTTTTTTAAAAAAGTATTGATGTCATTTCTGCCCATGTTATCTGATCTTCTCTTGCCATCAACACCTGCCCTCAACAGCTATGAGAGCTGTTGCTGGTGATTCTAGTACCCAGACATCCCACCCAACTTGCTACTCCCACCTCCAAAGAATGGCCCACACCAGAAGCTCATCTCCACCTTGCCATCACTCCTGTCTCCTCAGCTGGCCCTGCTTTGGGATCTCTGTGTAGTTTCCTCTGTCTCAAAAAGCCTTAGATCTTTCAGCAAGGTCAAGTTGAGGAAGGAAATACATAGATACATAGAAGAATTTGAGAGGATTGTGGGCTTTGGGTGACTCAAAGCTGATTATAGTACTTTTACCCAGTTTAGTTCCTGTGACATAGCTGACTTTCTACCCTGCCCTAATTCTGCTTATCTTTAAGAAACAGGATGCATATCACTTGTAAAAAGACAGTACTGAGGAAAAAAAAAGAAAAGAAACAAGACACGTGTGATAAAAAGTTCTTTCTGTAACCAGACCAGCTGAGACTGGTTAGAACCAAGATAGCTGACTAAATGACATCAAAAAGATCTCAGCCTTCGTTATAATCTCATTTCTATGCTAAATGACACTCCCACTCACACTGGGACAGTTGACAATCACCATGGCAATGAGGAGAAGAAGCCATAAAAGGGCAGAAAAGAAGGTAGCACTCTGGTTCCAGATAATTCATGGTCCACTTCCAGATGATAAATGAATATTCCTCCCCTCACTTTTAATATCCAACCCCTTCATTAGAGAAACCCTATATTCTAACCCCCTTACCCTTCATGAGCCAAGAATTTTTTGGGGGGGCAGGTAAACATTTGACCCACCTAGAAAGCTTATTACCTCTGCATTGTATTTTGCTTCTGTAACTATCTTTATTTATTTATTCATTTATATTATACTTTAAGTTCTGGCATACATATGTAGAATGTGCAGGTTTGTTACATATGTATACATGTGTCATGGTGGTTTGCTGCACCCTTTCAACGCATCATCTACATTAGGTATTTCTCCTAATGCTATCCCTCCCTTAGCCCCCCACCCCCCAACAGGCCCCGGTGTGTGATGTTCCCCTCCCTGTGTCCATGTGTTCTCATTGTTCAACTCCTGCTTATGAGTGAGAACATGTGGTGTTTGGTTTTCTGTTCTTGTGTTAGTTTGCTGAGAATGATGGTTTCCAGCTTCATTCATGTCCCTGCAAAGGACGTGAACTCATCCTTTTTTATGGCTGCATAGTATTCCATGGTGTATGTGTGCCACATTTTCTTTATGTAGTCTATCATTGATGGGCATTTGGGTTGGTTCCAAGTCCCTGATATTGTGAACAGTGCCACAATAAACATATGTGTGCATGTGTCTTTATAGTAGAATGATTTATAATCCTTTGGGTATATACCCAGTAATGGGATTGCTTGGACAAATGGTATTTCTGGTTCTAGATCCTTGAGGAATCACCACGTTGTCTTCCACAATGGTTGAACTAATTTACACTCCCACCAACAGTGTAAAAGCGTTCCTATTTTTCCACATCCTCTCCAGCATGTGTTGTTTCCTGACTTTTTATTGATTGCCATTCTAACTAGTGTGAGATGGTATTTCATTGTGGGTTTGATTTGCATTTCTCTAATGACCAGTGATGATGAGCTTTTTTTCATGTTTGTTGACCGCATAAATTGATTTGAAAGCCACGCTTCCACTTCTCAATTCCATGGTCATTGAAAAAAAGGCTTCACTGCTTGACCCTCACTTTCAGTTTTGTGCATTGGCTTTGTGACACTGAACAGGGAAAGATCTCATTTTAGGGGGACAAGCTTTGTTGTTAGCAGTACAGAAGCTTCAGAATTTAGGGCTCAGGACTGTTACGGTTTAGCTTTATTTTGAAACTATTTACTCTTACTTTTTTTCTTATGAGAAAATAGAAGCTTGTTATTCATTGACACTGTCTATTCAAGTTTTGGAATGCCTGCATCAGTTCAGAGGTATTTGTTATAAAAGGGTGCTAGGCTGGGAGTACTTTGAGCTCTGTTAACACTGTGTGTATGAGTGTAAACCACGTCTGTCACTTCTCTTCTGGACCTCTGCATTCTCATCTGACTTTATTATTCTTTATATTAATTATGCCTTATTCTCCTTTTTCTAAGTTCATTGGCTATAGCTTGTCCTAGAAGCCCTTTAGCTAGAGTGTGAAGTAGTTAAATGTTTTTAGTAACTTCAACCTCCCCATTCTGTAAGTATTCTCTCAATTGCATCCCTTATGTTCCTCTCCTTGTCTGGGGACCTAGTAACTTTGTGCCCCTATCCTTTCCTTTCCTTCCTTAGCAATTTATTTCCTCCAGTTATTATCTGGTAAATATATTCACACTGTAATATAAATGCATGAGAAAGATTTAAAATGTAACTTCTCTTGGGATATTTGCAATGAAACAATTTTAGAAATTAAGGAAAAAAAATAGCCCCATTAGGTGGGTGAGACTCCTACACACACTTTTTTTTTTTGTTTTGTTTTTTGTTTTTTTTTTTTGTTTTTTTTTTTTTTTTTTTTGTGAGACGAAGTCTCACTCTGTCATCCAGGCTGGAGTGCAGTGGCGCGATCTTGGCTCACTGCAGTCTCCACCTCCCAGGTTCAAGCAATTCTCTGCCTCAGCCTCCCGAGTGGCTGGGATTACAGGCACCTGCCACCACACCCGGCTGATGGTGAACATCTTGTCCAGTCTGGTCTTGAACTCCTGACCTTGTGATCCACCCACCTCGGCCTCCCAAAGTGCTGGGATTATAGGTGTGACCCACCGTGCCTAGCCTATGCACACACTTTCACCTATTATGTGAAACTATTCAACCATAATAGTTGACACCTATTATGTCAACTAACTCACAAGGCAAGACCTGGTTTGAGACACACCTCTATAGGTGATAGAACACACAATTACAACACAGTTTCTCAGAACTGCAGCACTCACACACAATTCAACAAGCACCAGGAGGCATTGTTCCTCCTTGCCCCTACTCTTCCTGACAAAAATACAGGTGCATCTTCATGAAGAGTAAGAGCTATATGTTTTCTTTCATTCCTTGGAAGATAAAGAGAGACATTCTTGCTCTTCCCAAATCAAGAGCACAAATGTTTACAAAGATTTTAGACCGATGACTTATCAAAGGTTGTTGAATTTGAATACTTTTTTCAAATATAGAGAAGTCAGTACTCCAGCCAAACTCATCGGTAAATCCTGAGATGATAACTATGTTTTCAGTATCTAATGAAAACTTTAACTAGCAAATTGTTCTGTTTACTGAAAAAGAAAAATTATTCAGAAGCCAAGTGTCAGACAACCCATTCTCTTACATCCTTCAGGCCTTGGTGCAAATGTCACCTACTCGATGAAGCCCTCCCTAATATTCTCATTTTAAATAGTAATCATGCCCCATTCCTAAACCCCTAACCATACATTTTTCTTCATTGCTTTTGCCTCTCTCTTGCATGCTGTACACTTACTTTTTTATTTTATATTTTCTCTTTAACCACAAGAACGTAAGCTTTGTGGGGACAGGGACTTTGTTCATTGCTGTATTCATAGCCCTTATACCACTATCTGGTGTTTCATAGGCCCTTGGTAACACAGCAGTTACATAAATGAATGACATTAAATAATTTGTGAAAATATGGAGCAAGAGTTAGAGACCAGACTGGCCAACATGGTGAAACCTCATCTCTACTAAAAATACAAAAATTAGCTGGGCATGGTGATGCTCACCTGTAGTTCCAAGCTACTCGGGAGGCTGAGGCAGGAGAGTTGCTTGAACCCGGGAGGTGGACGTTGCAGTGAGTCGAGATCACGCCACTGCACTCCAGCCTGGGCAACAGAGTGAAACTCCATCTCAAAAAAAGAAAAAGAAGAAGAAAATATGGAGCAAGTTCTAAATATGGGTGGTGAATGCTCAACAAATGTTTATAGTCTTTGAAAAACAAATTTTGTACAAATACGTATGGAAGCCATTAGTGTAACTGGAAACATGTCTGTTACATTTATAGCATATTATGTTATATATTTATCCATGACAGCGAGGATTGGATAGAGTAAATGTGCAGTTTAATGAAGGTTAAAAATATATTGATGTATTTGAATGATGCTTACTAAAAGACACTTTATTAAAATATTTAAACTAACCTTTTAGAACTTTGATTATTTCAAATAAAACTAAGCATCTGTTTCAGAGCATTAGTATCACTAGCTTTTACACTGCATTATTTTCTTAACTATTTAGTAGCAATAAATTGCTATAATATAATGACTAAAACAAATCATTAAATATTGTCATGAAATAGCTGTGCGTTTCAATTTAGTCAATAAGGTTTCACATAATAATTGCTAAAGTATTTTTTATTCTATTTTGTATAATCAAAGGAAACCAACTTTACCATTCAGAAATTAAGGATATTAAATTTCTGATATTTATTGGAAGAAATAGATGAACCTCTATATATTTCTTCATTTTAATTAAAGAGATAGCTAGATTTTGCATTCTGCCTTTTGAAAGCCTTTTGGAATTTATTAATCGTACTTCAAAAAATATTTTAACTCCTCAGAAATATTTAGAAAGGCCTAACTTTATTTTCAAAACACTTGACAGATAATTTGCTCTACAACATTGTGTATTACATTAAAGAATCATTGAAAACACGGTTTCTGTATTGAATCAGAGTAAAAAATAAGCTCAATTACAAATATATCCTCTAATTGTACAAGTTAATAAATGGCTGCATACTTCGTACCAGAGTTTTAGCAGGTTCCAAATCCATGCTTATTACAACCAAGAAGAGATGCCATGAAGGTCGCAGGAAATATTTTTCCATGCAGACTGCTGGAAGGCATGTTAATATGAAGCCCAGAGATTGTGAGAGTATGATATTCCAATATACAGCTTGAGCCCAGGAGTGCCTGTTAGTTGTGGCAGGCTGCAGTCGTGCACAAGTGCTTACAGCTGCAGTGACATGGTGCTAAGCATGTTTTAAGACTAGTCCCAGTCGAGCAGCATCTTATCCAACCAGAAACAATCCCACAATCCAGCTCTTTTTAAGTGATCATCCTTGTATCATAACAGATTAAGGTTGCAGCTACTTTGGATTATGTTTAATCTAACCTTTATCCATTCACATCTTCACCTGAAACTTACAAGGACCAAGAGTCAATTGCCGGGACATAATTCACAATGACACTGATCTTTCCTTCCTCACTCTAATTATCTGGATTAAGAATAACACTTTTGAGTAATTATTTTCACATTGGATAAACATTAAGCTTTCCTGGATTTATCTGAGCTTTTTCCTAACATGAAATAGATCCAACCAGGCTTATAAGAACATAACTGACAGCAGTGACAGCTTAATGAAGGCAACCCTAAACAACTAAAACAATAAGGAAATGTTTATTTTCCATTGTTAAGAATATTCAGGAATCAGAAACTTAACAAATTTTGTGGCCAAAAACCCCCTAGACAACAAATTACAATGCTCTAACTTTTTTTCTTTCTTTATAATGATTCAGTAATCCTCAAGTTCAAACTCTGAAACACTGAGAGCCACGATGATGACATAAAACTAGCTATACTGATACTAGCCATGAAAAATAATATCTTTATTTTCCTAACCAATGTAATGTCCTAAAAAAGACAACATATCACATTAGAATCAATGTGCTGAAATTATAATTAGAGTGAATCAAATACTTGCTATATCACTTCTGATGGCTATTTTTGATCATTCTGAATTGTCCTTCCAAGATTGCACACAATCCCTAAAATTGGTATCACAAACAAGCTAGAAAAATCTTCCAAGCTTGTCTTTGAAACTATATAAGATCATATACAATTACACACTAAAATCACATCACAAAACCCAATTACACTTTGGCTTTGCAGATCCACAGATAACCTCTTAAAGAGCAAACTCCCTCGCTGTGTCGACCTGTGACCTCAAGCTCTTTTTCCAATCTTCAGCAGCAGTGCTATATATTTCTTAGCCAGAGTGAAAAGCCCAAACTCTGAACAGTGAAAAAGACCTGCAGGATTTTTGAAGGGTATCAAGTGTACCATCTACCATTATTTTAATGCTAAGGTTAATATTGCTAATATTTTATTATCATCCTTTAATATATCTTACACATTGTTCTGCCTCTTACTTATAACCAAACATTTTTAATAAAAGAATTTCCATTAAGTACCCTGCCTTCATTTTAATGGCTTAAAGATCCATAAGCAGTAACATTGTTAAGCTTCAAAAAAGGAAGAAGGAAGGAAGGAAAGGAAGGAAGGAAGGAAGAAGGAGGGAGGGAGGGAAAGAGATCACTGGCTATTTTAATGGAATTAAAAAAACTGATTCCAAACTAACAAATTTTGAACAAGCATTTATGATGAGAAGAAGACGAAGAGAAGTGAGCTGGCTCTGACAGCAACATCTCTCACAAGTCCGTGATTACATTTGTTAATCTGAGTTTGGAGCATCATAATCATTGAATATGTGATTCTCCATAGAAAAGGGAAGAACTCTAGTTTCATACCAATTCTTCTCCATAGTTTCTTAAAAAATCACCAAAGGGAAATACGAAGAAGTTACTTAAGGCATTTTCTATGGGTGAATATGAGTAAAGAGGTAAATAAAATGTCATCCAAGTCTATATGTGAAAAAACTCAAAATCATTGCAAGTTCTTTTTCAGAATTGGGGTCATTACAACTTTACCTATCTGTTCACTTATTTGTGCTCTTAAGCTTCCTAATTTTTTAAATAGCAACTATGGAATTACGGCGCATCAGAATTGCAGTGGTACTTGGAAGTCAGTGGCTCCAACTCCCCAAACCTTACCATCTGCAGAGTATGTTGGTGACCGGTAAATGCTCACTAGCATAGGTCTACATTATCCCAAGTAATAATGCCAAGTATGTGTGAATAGCTAAGTCAAAGACACTCTCTTACAACTGTCCTCCTCTCCAATGTAATATATTAGGTTTTGTAAGGATGCATGGAAGATGTGAACAAAATAAAATGATATTAACGCATAAGTAATGGCATCATCAGCCATTTATACTCAACTCCTTGCAGATATTACCTTAACACAAAAGAAATTCCCCTGTTCAGCTCAAAGTGTTCAGAATGAGTCAGGAAAATTATTAGGCCTCAAAAATGGGATGCCAGCAAAACAAACCACTGAGAATTTTGAAAAATATTACCATAGAGGAACTATGTGCTAGAGAACAAAAGATGATACAGAATTAACATCAGAAAGATTAAATGAATATTCTTAAGTGATTACAGATATCTTATGGGCAAGCACAAACATTTGAGTTCATATTTGAACAATTTATGATAGAAAAAGAATCCACAAAATTAAAGTCCTGGGCTTTTTTCCCCTAGAGAATGATAAATCATTTTTATTTCATAGGAATTCCCTTAAATTTCTAATGCACAGATATTTATTTATGTATTGCATCAGGTTAGCTGGTAAGTTCTATGAGACCAGGTGCTACATTTTGTAAACTTAGTAAAGCCATTTTTAGTGACTAGTCAGATGAATGAAACTCTGAGAGTACTGAAAATCCATGAACAAATTGAGCTGCAATGTAATTACTTTTACTATTAATGCCCAAAATACCATTTCTATAAGCTAAAGTCATTGTGGATTCCCTCCATAACCCTCCATACCTCTTACGTAATAGTGAAAGAATAGAACTCCTTAATGATTTTGCCTTTCTAAAGATCTATAAAGAAAGAAAAGAGAAGCATCCAGAGACATAGGTAAAATTTTTGAAATCTGAAATGACCAAAATATATTTTAAAGTCTGAAAATACTCTGATATTGAAAATGTAATATAAAAAATTTTAAGAAAAAATAACAAAATAAATTAGGTGTTTGATAGAAGGTGTGAAATCTCTAACTGCTGACCATGCTTTATAAACATTTACATTATACTGCAGCTATTCATACTTACAGACTTCCTGAACACCATATAATTTTACCCATTGTTGTATAAGTTGCATTCCTTACACAAATGTTGTATGGTGGTGTGAGGCATGTGTTCTTGACAATCTAGACACTTGCCTCTTGACAGTACTTAAAAAAAGGCCAAGTCTACATGACAGCCCCAGATGGTTTTTAAGTGAAGAGCAGAAAAAGTAATATAATTGATTTGGTGCTTGTTGAGATGTCCTAAATATTTGGTTTCAACTTTTACCTAACCCATCGATTCCACCTTTTTTATTTCTACTTAAAAAAAAAAACCCACAGAGGATTGGGGCTATATGTTTAGTATTCTAAAAATATCTCAGAAATTTTGCTGGAGTAACAGTTCCTTCAGAATTTTTCAATACTGTTAAATTGCTAACCCTATTTGACATATGTATTTAGAGTTCACCTTTAGAAGGCTCTACTTAGACACTTCACCAAGTCCCTGGGTCTCCCCTAAGTAGCCTTCAATGAATTTCTCTAGATGAACACTGTAGTTTATTTCTATACCTACAGAAAATCATTCCCAAAGCAAGTTTTCCAATTAGGTTTGAGAGTTGATACTTTCAGAGATATGGGAATAGAAATAATATTAATTAGCAGTTTATAAAATATATACAAGGAACTCAGGACAATAAGATTTGTTCTGTTGGAGTTTAGTTAGATTTCATTTGCACATCATTTGATTTGATGTAGTTGAATTTGGCTTGGCTAGATTTGGTTTTGTTGGTGTGACTGGTTTTGGAGAGGAAAGCTGAGGGTGCCGGGAAGAGGGCTTTGTTCTGAGTAAAAAAGTGTCTTGATGATCTCATAGACCCCACAGACAATAAAAAAACATAAGATATCCTCACTTGTTCAAGACCCCCCAAACTAAAAAATGAAACATGAGTGAGAGATGTAAATAATCATCATTGAAGTTCAATAGATGAAGAAAAGAATAGAGTGGTCAGTGAAAGTTTCATGAAATATTTGGGACCTTACTGACTATCCACTCTTTTAACAGTTAATCATTGAACACATTATACAAACTTTTATGTTATAAAATATATAAAAATGTATACCAAACACAATAGGGAGATAAAATATATGTAAATACACTTGTTTATAGACTCTGTATTCAGTTCTACTGTTCTATTTACATTCTACTTAATATTATACCTTTGTTTAAATCTTAATATGTGGTAGTGTTAAGCCTCCAACTCTGTTCTTCAAGATTGTCTTAGCTATTCCTTGTTTTTTGACAAATACATTTTACAATCACCTTGTCAATTTCTACAATTAAAGTTCTGCCAAGATTGTGAATAGAATCGTACTAAATCTATAGATCAGATTTGGGTAGAAATGACATCAGTGCAATAGCTGAGTCTTCAAAATAAAGAATATAAGATAGTTCTCCATGTATTCTGTTTTATTTGTTTCAGATATAGTTCATAAAAATGCCTGTGCATTCAACTTTGTTTAAATTTATTACTAAGTACTTAAATGTTTTTGATGCTGTTGTTGAGAGAAACTTTGATTTTGGTTTTATTTTTCAGTTACTACTGGTTTATAAAAATAAAGAGATGTTTGAATATTCAGCACCTCCTCTACATTCCTCTGCTCTTTTCTTTCCAAAAGAAATGGAACTATTTCTTTTGTACTATATAACTTCTACTTCTTTCATCTTGCCTTATTGCCTTGCCTTAATCCATCAGATGCAATATTAGATGCAACTCAATATTTGATATAAGATTCACTTCAATCTTGGACAGAAATCTTTCAATAATTCAGCATCAAGAATGTTGCTTACTATGTGTATTTTTATGGATACAGTTTATCAGTTTAAAGCAGTCCTTTCTGTTTCTAGTACACTAAAAGTATTATTAAAGGATTTTTAATTTCTCAACATTTTTCTTATTCTATCAATGTGGTGAGCTACATAAATTGATAATTTTCTAATATAGCATATTTACATCCCTAGAATAAGTCCCAGTTGGCTGTGATGTACAAGGATTTGTAGATGTTACTGAACTCTATTTTCTAATTTTGGTGAGGCATACTTCGAGTTTATTGTGAATCACAGCTTGGAGTCAGTGCTTTCCTTGAGTGGAACATATTTTTCAAAGAAATGCTAAAAAAGAGACTGATAGATTAAACTGAATTCATTACACCCCTCTGATATAGTCTGGATATTTGTCCCCTCCAAATCTCATGCTGAAATTTGATTCCCAGTGTTGGAGGTGGGGCCTAATGGGAAGTATGTCTTTAACTAGATTAAGCTAAACATAAAAATATACTGATGTCTCCAACTCTAGTTCAGCAGCACACAGGACTCCAGTTCAGTAGCAACTCTAGTCCAGTTGCCCCCACAACCTTGCCTCTCTGTAACCTACCAACCATCCCAATAGTAAGAAAGCTAACTCCTACTATTTTTCTCTCTTGTACTTATTTAATTCTAGTATATATCCATAGTGGTTTCAGAATTGTTTATCTGCATGTATAAAACAACAACCAATTGCGATATGGTGTCCATATACATTTCCTTTTGCCTTAGTCTCTACTCATTTTCAAAATTACGTAGGACAGCATATTTTCCCTCTACAATATGTAGTGAGGTTATTTCATTCATTTGTAATACAATTAGATACTTTGTCAAATAATTTTTCTGGGTCTATTTATATAATCATATTGATTTTCTTATTTAGTCTATTAATAGGGTGAATTACATTAATTGATTTTTGAATGTTGAACTAGCGTTTCATTCCTAGAATAAACCCCAGTTGATCATGTTGTATTTTCCAGTTTATATATTGCCAAATTTGATTTTCTAGTATTTTGTTAAGAAGTTTTAACATGTATGTCCATTACAGATATTACTCTGTTATTTTTCTTATAAAGCGTTTATCTGGTTTTCATATTAGAGTACACGGGGCTTGTAAAAGGTAATATTCACTCTACTTGTATTTTCTGAAAGGGATTGTGGAGGATTGGCAATATTGTTTGTTTACTAAAATGTTTGGTAGAATTCACCAGTGAAACTTTATGGGACAAGTGCTTTTTTGGAAATGTTTAAAAGATTTTTAATTTACAAATTTTTATATATATATATATGTATATATATATATCTATGCTGGTTATCTGTTTCTCCTTAAGTGAATTTTGGTAGTTTGTGTCTTTCAAAGAACTGGTAATTTCATCTAAGTTACTCAGTTTGTGGATGAAAAGTTGTTCATAGTACTATCTTGTTATCATTTTAATATCCATGGGATCAGCAGTGATAATCCCTTTTTCATTTCCAATCTTGGTAATTTAGATTGTTTTCTCTCTTTTCTTCTCGGTTAGCCAGGCTAGAGTTTTGTCACTTTTCCTGAACTTTTCAAAGAACCAGTTTTTGTTTTCATTGATTTTCTCCAACGTTTTCCTATTTCCAATTTCATTGGTTTCTGCTCTAAATTTTATTTATTTATTCTGATTGCTTTAGATTTACTTTGCTTTCTCTCTCTAATGGTCGTAAATTAGAAGCTTAGATCATTGATTTTAGACCTTTTTTTCTAATGTGTGCATTTATTTAATGCTATATATTTTCTCTAAGCACTTGTGTCCATTCATTTTGTGCTGCTACAACAGAACTGGGTAATTTAAAATAAACAGGAATGTATTGGCTCAAGATTCTGGAGGCTGAGAAGCTCAATACTGAGGGGCTGGCATCTGATCAGGGCCTTCTTCTCACATCACCCCATGGTGGAAAGACAAAAAAGGCAAGAGAGAGTGAGAGAGTGAGCTTGCAGCCTCAAGCCCATTTATAATCAGCATTAATCCATTCATGAGTTATCATCACCTAAACACCTCCCATTAGGCCCCACATCCCAACACATTGTATTGGGAATTAAGTTTCCAACACACACTTTTTGGGGACACATTCAAACCATAACAGAACTGTTTTTTGATTCATCCCCAAAATTTGGATAGGTTGTGTAGGGTGAGGGTGGGATATACCAGAATTGGGAGGGAGACACAGAGCATTTCATCAGATTTTATCTCTGCTGCAACCTTCCTGTCCCGGAAGAGCATCCACTCAATCCCTGCTGGTGCATGGCCAGGAGATGAAAGAACCTGCCTAGACCACTTTCTGCTGCTGGATAGGAGGATAAGGAGATACCTGGTCTGGTTTCAGGGCCTAATATTCTATCTGAGATTCTTAACTATGCTGATAATTCCTTCTGAGAAGATACTTCCTCCACATTTCCCAACCCCCCCAAAAGTGACCTCTCTTCTCACTTAGAGATGATCTCTACGTTCGTCTGCCCTCTGAGTATCAATCTTTATCTGATACTCAAACAACCTTTTCCTAAACTCACTATTACATAACGAGCTACACTAGATAATCACACTAAAAACTAAAAAAGATTTGTAAAGTATATGACTCTTGCCTGTCACAAAGATGGAAATAATGAAGACTCCAGTCCCTCTCCCCTGCCAGAGGTGCCTGCAAAGCCTGCTGTGTTACAATTTACCTCTCTCCAAAATTATTTGTGTGAATTCCTGTCCAACAGTTAATGATATGGTTTGGCTCTGTGTCCCCACCCAAATTTCATGTTGAATTGTAATTGCCAGTGTTGAGGGAGGTACTTGGTGGGAAGTGATTGAATCATAGGGTTGGATTTCCCCCTTGCTGTTCTTGTGATTGAGTTCTCTTGAGGTCTAGTTTTCTAAAAGTATGTGGCACTTCCCCCTTTGCCTTCTTTCTCTCCTGTTAGCCACGAGAAGATGTGCCTGTTTCCCCTTTGCCTTCTGCCATGACCATAAGTTTCCTGAGACCTCCCTCCCAAGCCATGGCTCCCCTCCAGCCTGTGGAACTATGAGTCAATTAAACCTCTTCTTTTTATAAATTACCCAGTCTCAGGTAGTTCTTTACAGCTGTGTGAAAACAGACTAATATGCTCTTGTTCACAAAAACCCTACTACTAGAAAAGAAAAAGCAGGTCTCAAGAAGGGAAGTCCTTACCATAAATAAATAAATTCTCATAAAAAGTACTCTTGACTGCTTATACAAGTTACTAAACTACTTCTATATAAGTGTTTTCAAAATGCATTTGTAACTTCGAGGAACTTGGTAGCTAAGAGACTAGAGCAGTCCCCTGAGGACAGTGAAGTCTCTCTGTTCTTACTGTATGCATATTATCAATGAGGAAAAGGCAGCATCTTATTTTAAAAATTTGACCAGTGGTTTTATTTTTAAAATTATATATATAAAGGATGCATATATTATACATTTTTTTACAAAAATGCCAGGATTGCATTTTTGTATTTTATAAAAAATGTCAGGATTGCATTTTGTATTTTAGAAAAAAAAATGCTAGTACTGCATTCTCCACATTGTTCTGAACATTGTTTTTTATATTACCACTATATCTTGGAGGTTATTCAATGATATTATATATAGATCTGTATTATTAATGTGGAGTGGCATATAGTATTTTATTGCACATTTGTAACAGGACTCATTTAATCTGTCCCCTACAAATGGACTTTTAAGTGATTTCTTATATTTTTGCCATTGCAATTATTGCTAAAAGATTTGCAAATGCTGCATGTGCAAATGTCTGCAGAATAAGTGCTAAAATTTGACTGTTTATATTTTTCCAATCTTTACCCCTTCTTTGATTGTAAGCATGCATCATATATGCAGAAGGGAAAAAATGCTTTTAGAAAGGCCCAATGTTGCATTATTAAAGAAACGTTAGCATTTTCGGGCATTCATATCCTGAACAGCATTAAAAATAAATGAGATACATAATAAATTGCTCTTTTTAAATAACAACTGATTTTGAAACTATACTCAATTTTATTTGGATCACATTTAAAGATAGCCATTTATTTTTCCGCTCTCTAATTTTATAAACCCTTTGGTTAAAACTTTTCAAATGAGTTGTAGTCTACACATGTTGGCTTTCTAAAACTTATCTTACCAAACATTTGTCAGTATTTTATCATTCTGAGACTTCTATTAAATTGCTCCATTGGTTTCCATGAAGATAGCTTAGTCATCCTAAAAATTTATCTCCGGAAGTTGTAAAACCCTGATCATGTTTCAGTTATTAGGTATTCCAAATTGAAAATTAATCTTCCTCAGACTTTTAAGAAGTTCCTCCTATCATGGAAATAAATTTGAAATCAACCTTTTTTTTCATGTCCACCTGCCATCTTTATAAAAGTCAAAACCATATGTGCTTGGTCTTTGAAGTGCAGTTTTGTCCTCTAATGATATCCTTCACATAACAGTATTATTCCACTAGCCCCAACTTCCCATTGCTCAAGTGGAGCCCAACTCAGCAGAAGAGTGACAAATGCATGTGCAGATGGGTGATGTCGGGGTAACAAATGACCACAGCCTATGAAGTTACAAACACAGAAATGTCAACAAGTTGCCCAGATAAAATGACATACAAAATGAGCCAACATAGGCTGAATATTTAGAGCAATTTCTGGTTTGAATTACAAAATCAATTTTTCTTAGATGAAATGTTTCTTGGAACAGAGGATCTATTGTTTATTTTTTTCAAATATATAGCAAGTTTTTTAGTTAGCAATTGTGATTAATGTGTACTGATTCATTTATTTTGTTACAGAAAACTAAACCATTTTTGTTTGTGTGAAAATAGGCTTCACTGACCTGAATAAATACACATTCTAATTCACCAGTTGTGAAGTCTCAACCATCAATATTATTGCTAAAAACTTTGTGGTAAATAATTTTTTTGGTCTCATTTTAAATCACAGACATAAAATGTAGAAAGTTTTACCCCACTAGTATCAGCTAGAGGAATGTTTGATATATGAAATAGAGTCCTACAGGGCACAGGATAGACTTCAGCCTTCAGAAAAAAAAGAAAAAAAAAACTCTAGTCAACTAAAATAGAGACCATTTTGAGGGATAAATGATATAGCTCTTGGATTGTTAGATGTAAAAACCAGATGGAAAGGAAAATCAAAAGAAAAGCTGCTCCATTTTTCAATCACACATCACAAAGGTAAGCACAGAATACTTGAAAGCCTATCAGTTATGGTGCCTTGTTTTCTGCATACCAACCATTATAATCTTAACATTTGGGAATGCTGGAAACATTTTTGTAGATTGAAATGTGAAGTTTTTCCATGTTCGTCATTCACAATGTATTGAGTCTATTCCATGTATCCCTATATATAAAATATCTTTTTAACCAACTCCACTAAATATTCTTTGAGTCCCAAATCCTTAAGCAGGCAGATTCTGTGAAAAAACTCCTTCTTGAAAACTGAAAAATCTATATAATAAGCCTCAGGTGGAAAGAGTGTGGTGTAAAGCATCTCAACTGGAGTCCAAAAGCACAATGGTGTTATTCAAATAGGTCACAGTTGTGCCCAAGATGCTGCAAAGGAACAGTATCTAAGTGGACAGACCCTGGGCCAGCAACATCCACCCAGGAACAAGCTTATGTATATATCCACAAAATGAAATACCACTCAGCAATAAAAAGGAGCAAACTATTGATACATGCAAAAACATGAATGAATTTCACAAACAATATGCTGAATAAAAGAGTCAAAGAGAAATGGTATATTCAATATAATTCCATTTGTATAAAATGCAAATTTGTCTGTAGTGACAAAATGCAGATCAGTGGTTGCCTCTGGCATGGATCAAAGGCAGTACTGCAAAGGAGTACATGGAATCCGAGGATTGCGGAAATTTTCTGTATCTTGTTCATGGCAGAGGTTCATGGGTATACACAATTGTCAAAACTCATGAAATTTTATACTTGAAATTGGTGCAATTATTATACTTGTTATTTTTCAATAAAGTTGATTAGAAAAATCTTATTCATATTGTCATAAAAGTTTCAAGCTCATATTTATGAATGAAATAGAACTTTTGCCTATATATGTTATGTTTTAGTATGTGTAATTATTTCAATTTTTATTTTATTCTTATGAAAAGAAATATTCTGTCTATGGTTGCTACTAAGAATTTGGATAATCATATCAAACATTTAAATTCAAAATTACATATAGTCATTTTAAATGTAAAGCCTAATATTTAAAAATCATGTGGATGAAAATCCTTGTTTCTCACTTAAATTTTTGGAAACATTTTACTTACATGTAGAGTATAAGCTCGATATTTGTTATATCCTCTAATACTTTTATTTACTTTAAATTGTGTAATTTAAAAAACTTGCTAATTCTTCAGCAAACCCCTTACACATATCTCATCTCGCCTTCTTTATAATTCTTATTTCCCATGTGTGCCATGATAGGATAAAATTGTGAAGCTCCCTGCCCAAGTCAGGTGAATCAATCAGAGGCAACATATCTGCCCTAACATTTGAGGAGCCTGGGGAAAGAGTGCAAATGGAGGTCTATGGGCTCTTTGTCTAAACATTTTAAAGTTATAAGTCATACTAACAAACTGTGATCTGTACTCCTCCTTTGACGGATACAACTTTAAATAAAATAAAAATGGCCGGGCGAGGTGGCTCACGCCTGTGATCCCAGCACTTTGGGAGGCCGAGGCGGGTGGATCACCTGAGGTAAGGAGTTCTAGAACAGCCTAGCCAACATGGTGAAACCCCGTCTCTACTAAAAATACAAAAATTAGCCAGGCGTGGTGTCAGGCATCTGCAATCCCAGCTACTCGGGGGGCTGAGGCAGGAGAATCGCTCGAACCCGGGAGGCGGAGGTTGCAGTGAGCCGAGGTCGCACCATCACACTCCAGCCTGGGGGACAAGAGCAAGACTTTGTCTCAAAAAAAAAAACGAAAAAAGAAAACAAAAAAAAAAAAAGAAAAAGAAAAATATATGTAAAGCTATGCTTTTTACGTGATTGAAAGTCACAAATATATGTGATGACTAAATTATTATTGTACACGTCATACATTCTGTTGATGAATGAGTGATAACAATATACCATTAAAATTTAAAACATTCAGTTTATAAATTATAACAAATTTATTTAATAAAATTAATTTTTCAAGCACAATTATTACTTTGTTATAATCAAGATTGTCACATAGTGTATTCTATAAGCAGTAATGATCTAAAGAATTTAAATATATCATGGCATTTAAAGTATATAAAAGTCTAATATATTTGTATTTAAAATAGAAATTAAAACTACAAAAATGAGATTTTTGTTTTAAAAAAGCATGTTTTTGAAAAATATTCAAATAAACATATAAACAGGCAAAATATGTAAGTATTAAATATAAAAATAATTAGTAAATAAAAGCTAAACATTTACTTTTTTTTTTTTGAGACGGAATTTCACTCTTGTTGCCCAGACTGGCAGAGACACAACAAAAAAAGAGAATTTTAGACCAATATCCCTGACGAACCTCAATGCAAAAATCCTCAATAAAATACTGGCAAACCAAAGCCAGCAGCACATCAAAAAGCTTATGCACCATGATCAAGTGGGCTTCATCCCTGGGATGCAAGGCTGGTTCAACATATGCAAATCAATAAACGTAATCCAGCATATAAACAGAACCAAAGACAAAAACCACATGATTATCTCAATAGATGCAGAAAAGGCCTTTGACAAAATTCAACAACATTTCATGCTAAAAACTCTCAAGAAATTAGGTATTGATGGGACGTATCTCAAAATAATAAGAGCTATCTATGACAAACCCACAGCCAATATCATACTGAATGGGCAAAAACTGGAAGCATTCCTTTGAAAGCTGGCACAAGACAGGAATGCCCTCTCTCACCACTCCTATTCAACATAGTGCTGGAAGTTCTGGCCAGGGCAATCAGGCAGGAGAAGGAAATAAAGGGTATTCAATTAGGAAAAGAGGAAGTCAAATTGTTCCTGTTTGCAGATGACATGATTGTATATCTAGAAAACCCCATTGTCTCAGCCCAAAATCTCCTTAAGCTGATTAGCAACTTCAGCAAAGTCTCAGGATACAAAATCCATGTAAAAAAATCACAGACAAACAGAGAGCCAAATCATGAGTGAACTCCCATTCACAATTGCTTAAAAGAGAATGAAATACCTAGGAATCCAACTTAAAAGGAATGTGAAGGACCTCTTCAGGGAGAACTACCAACCACTGCTCAATGAAATAAAAGAGGATACAAACAAATGGAGGAACATTCCATGCTCATGGGTTGGAAGAATCAATATCGTGAAAATGGCCATACTTCCCAAGGTAATTTATAGATTCAATGCCATCCCCATCAAGCTACCAATGACTTTCTTCACAGAATTGGAAAAAACTACTTTAAAGTTCATATGGAACCAAAAAAGAGCCCACATCGCCAAGTCAATCCTAAGCCAAAAGAACAAAGCTGGAGGCATCACACTACCTGACTTTAAACTATACTACAAGGCTACAGTAACCAAAACAGCATGGTACTGGTACCAAAACAGAGATATAGACCAATGGAACAGAACGGAGCCCTCAGAAATAATGCCACATATCTACAACCATTTGATCTTTGACGAACCTGACAAGAACAAGAAATAGGGAAAGGATTCCCTATTTAATAAATGGTGCTGGGAAAACTGGCTAGCCATATGTAGAAAGCTGAAACTGGATCCCTTCCTTACACCTTATACAAAAATTAATTCAAGATGGATTAAAGACTTAAATGTTAGACCTAAAACCATAAAAACCTTAGAAGAAAACCTAGGCAATACCATTCAGGACATAGGCGTGGGCAAGGACTTCATGTCTGAAACACCAAAAGCAATGGCAACAAAAGCCAAAATTGACAAATGGGATCTAATTAAACTAAAGAGCTTCTGCATAGCAAAAGAAACTACCATCAGAGTGAACAGGCAACCTACAGAATGGGAGAAAATTTTTGCAATCTACTCATCTGACAAAGGGCTAATATCCAGAATCTACAAAGAACTCAAACAAATTTACAAGAAAAAAACAACCCCATCAACAAGTGGACGAAGGATATGAACAGACACTTCTCAAAAGAAGACATTTATGCAGCCAAAAGACACATGAAAAAATGCTCATCATCACTGGCCATCAGAGAAATGCAAATCAAAACCACAATGAGATACCATCTCACACCAGTTAGAATGGCCATCATTAAAAAGTCAGGAAACAACAGGTGCTGGAGAGGATGTGGAGAAATAGGAACACTTTTACACTGTTGGTGGGACTGTAAACTAGTTCAACCATTGTTGAAGTCAGTGTGGCAATTCCTCAAGGATCTAGAACTAGAAATACCATTTGACCCAGCCATCCCATTACCGGGTATATACTCAAAGGATTATAAATCACACTGCTATAAAGACACATGCACACGTATGTTTATTGTGGCACTATTCACAATAGCAAAGACTTGGAACCAACCCAAATGTTCAACAATGATAGACTGGGTTAAGAAAATGTGGCACATATACACAATGGAATACTATGCAGCCATAAAAAGTGATGAGTTCATGTCCTTTGTAGGGACATGGATGAATCTGGAAACCATGATTCTCAGCAAACTATCGCAAGGACAAAAACCAAACACTGCATATTCTCACTCATAGGTGGGAATTGAACAATGAGAACACGTGGACACAGGAAGGGGAACATTACACACAGGGGCCTGTTGTGGGGTGGGGAGAGGGGGGAGGGAGAGCATTAGGAGATATACCTCATGCTAAATGACGAATTGATGGGTGCAGCACATCAACATGGCACATGTATACATATGTAACAAACCTGCATATTGTGCACATGTACCCTAAAACTTAAAGTATAATAAAAAATAAATAAAGAAAACACTGTTTTATCTCCATTGTATTATCTGTCTTCCTATTTCAAAGGTATTGTTTGTGGGTCATTTCTGGGCTCTCTATTCTGCTCCATTGTGCTGTCTGTTTCTTCACCAATATCACTCTCTCTTCATTATTGTAGTTTTGTAGTAAATTTTGAAGTTGGATAGTGTCAGTCTTCTGACTTCATTATTCTCCTTCAATATTGTGTTGGCTATTCAGGGTTTTTGCCTCTCTATGTAAACTTTAGAAACAGTTTGTCAATATTCACAAAATAACTTTCTGGAATTTTGATTGAGATTGTGTTAAATTTCTAGATCAAGTTGGAAGAATATATTTAGTATTCCTATCCATAAACATGAAATATCTCTCCGCTTATTTAATTCTTTAACTTTTTTTCACCAGAGTTTTATTGATCTTATATCTACTTTGTAGATTTATACCTGAGTATTTTATTTTTGGAGGTGCTAATGTAAATGGTAATGTATTTTTGATTTCACATTTTACCTGTTCATTTTATTTATAAAGAGAAGAAATTTATTTTTGTATGTTAACCTCCTTTACAACCTTGCTATAATCACTTAGTTGCAAGAGGTTTTTTTGTTCATTCTTTCAGAATTTCCACACAGACAACCATATCATCTGTGAACAAAGACAGTTATTTCTTCCTTCATGATTTATATACTTTTATTTCCTTTCTTGGTGCATGAGCTAGTACTTCCAGTAAAATGTTGTGTAGGTGCGGTGAGAGGGATCATTGTTGCCTTGTTCCTGATCTTAGCAGAAAACTCCTAGTTTCTCACCATTATATATGATGGTAGCCACAGGTATTCTGTGATATTCTTTATCAAGTAGAAGACATTAGCCTCTATTCCTAGTTTGCTGAGACTTTTTATCATGAGAGGGTATTGGATTTTGCCAAATGCTTTTCTGCATCTATTGATATGGTCATGTGAGTTTTATTCTTAGGCCTGCTGATATGATGGATTACATTAATTGATTTTCAAATGTTAAACCAGCCTTGCATATCTGGGAAAATGCCACTTGGTTGTGTTATATAACTTTAATTTTTTTTAAATTTTTAATTGTTATGGGCACATAGTAGGTGTATATATTCACGAGGTACATAAGATATTTTGATACAGGCATATACAGTGTGTAATAATCACATCAGGATAAATGGAGTATCCATTAACTCTAGCGTTTATTATTTCTTTGTGTTACGAACATTCCAATTATGCTCTTCTAGTTTTATTTATTTATTTATTGAGAGAGGGTCTCACTCTGTCACCCAGGCTGGAATGCAGTGGCACCATCACGGCTCACTACAGCTTCAACCTCCTGAGCTCAAGTGAGCCTCCCACCTCAGCCTTCCAAGTAGCTAGGGCTACAGGTGCAAGCCACCACGCCTAGCTAATTTTTGTGGTTTTTGTAGAGACAGTGTTTCACCATGTTGCTCAGGCTGGTCTTGAATTCCAGGGCTCAAGTGATCTGCCCACCCCAACCTCCCAAAGTGCTGGGATTACAGGCATGAACCACCATGCCTGGCATAGTTACTTTTAAATGTACTATAAATTATTGTTGACTGTAGTCACCTTGTTGTGCTATCAAATGCTACATCTTAGTCATTCTACCGAACTATATTTTTTCACCATTAACCATTCCTACTTCTACCCTCATTGCCCCACTACCTCTCCTAGCCACTGATAATCTTTACTTCTCTACTTCTGTGAGTTCAGTTGTTTTAATCTCCCACAATATATTGCTAGATTCAATTTGCTAATATTTTGTTGAGAATATTCACATGTATATTCATGAGCAATATTGGTCTGTAGTTTTATTTTCTTCTATGTCTTTATCTAGTTTTTGTATTAGGATAGGTTTTGGTATTAGGATAATCAGAAATGAGTTAGGAAGCAATCCCTCTGCTTCTATATTCTGAAAGACATTTTACAGAATTGGCATAATTTTTTTCTTAAATGCTTGGTAGAATTCACTGGTAAAACCAACGGGGCCTAATGGTTTCTGTTTGGAAGCTTATTATTTATTAATTCAGTTTCATTAATAGATATAGGCATATTCAGATTGTCTGTTTCTCCTCGTTTGAGTTTGGGTAGATTGTGTCTTTCAAAGAATTGTCTACTTCATCAGTGTTATCAAATTTGTGGACATAGAATTGTTATTGTATTTTTTCATTATCCATTTAATAGCCATGGAATCTGTTGTTATGTCCCCTTTTACATTTCTGATATTAGTTGTGTCTTCTCTCTTTTATTATTATCTAGCCTGTCAAGGCACACGAATTTAATTTATGTTTTTTTTTTTTTTTGAAGCGGAGTCTCGCTTTGTCACCCAGGCTGGAGTGCAGTGGTGTGAGCTCGTCTCACCACAACCTCCACCTCCTGGGTTCAAGCAATTCCCCTGCCTCAGCCTCCCGAGTAGCTGGGATTACAGGCGCATACTACCACCATGCCCAGCTAATATTTTTGTATTTTTAGTAGAGACAGGTTTCACCATGTTGGCTGGACTGGTCTTGAACTCCTGACCTCAGGCAATCCACTGGTCTCAGCCTCCCAAAGTGCTAGGATTACAGGTGTGAGCCACCGCTCCCAGCCTAATTGATCTTTTTAAAGAACAAGCTTTTAGTTTCATAGATTTTTCTCTATTGCTTGCCTGTTTTCAATTTCATTTATTTCTCTCGAAATTTTATATTTTTCTTCTGTTTACTTTGGGTTTAATTTGCTGTACTTTTTCTAGTTTCTAAGATGAATGCTTAAATTTCTGATATTTGATCTTTTTTCTTTTCTACTCTATGCATTCAGTGCTATAAATTTCCTTCTAAGCACTACTTTCACTGTATCCCACAAATTTTAATAGGTTGTATTTTCTTTTCATTTAATTCAAAGTATATTTGTTTTATCTTGAGATTCCTTTTTTTGAGTCATATGTTATGTAGAAGTGTGTTATTTAATCTCCATGTATTTGGGAATTTTCTAGCTATTTTTTTGTTGTTGTTCATTTCTAGCCTATTTCCACTGTAGTCTGAAAACATAGGTCATATGATTTTTATTCTTTTAATTTTGCTAAAATATATCTTATGGCCCATAATGTGGTCCATCTGATGAATGTTCTATGTGAGCTTGAGAAGAATATATATTTTGTTGTTGTTGGATGTAATAGTATACAAATGTCAATTATATCCAGTTGATTGCTGGGGTTGTTGAGTTTAACTATGTCCTTACTGATTTTCTGCCTGCTGGATCTGTTCATTTCTGAGAAGGGGGTGTTGAAGTCTTCAGCTAGAATAGTGAATATCTCCCTCTCCTTACAGTTATATCAGCTTTTCCCTCATGTATTTTAATATGCTTATGTTAGGCACATACACATTAAGCATTATTATATTTCCTCAGAGGACTGGCCCTTTATCACTATGCATGTTCCTCTTTATCCCTGATAATTTTTCTTGCTCTGAAATCTGCTGTATCTGAAATTAACTTTTTGTTTGTTTGTTTGTTTTCACACAGAGTCTTGCTCTGTCACCCAGACTGAAGTGCAATGGTGTGGTCTTGGCTCATTGCAACCTCTACCTCTTGGGTTCAAGCAATTCTCCTGATTCAGCCTCCCAAGTAGCTGGGATTACAGGCATGTGCCACCACGTCCGCCTAATTTTTGTATTTTTATTAGAAATGGGGTTTCACCATGTTGGTCAGGCTGGGCTTGAACTCCTGTGCTCCAGCAATCAGCTCTCCTCGGCCTCCCAAAGTGCTGGGATTACAAGCATGAGCAACCACGCCCGGCCTTGTATCTGAAATTATATAGCTTTTCCACTTTTCATTTGATTAGTGTTTGCATGATACAACTTTTTTCATTCCTTTGGTTTTAATCTGTTTTTGTATTTAATTTAAAGTGGATTTCTTTTTTTTTAATTGTTAAAAAGGGAATGTTTAATGACAATAAAGGACAATATATTCCTGATACCACTAGACTGCTACATTTGCATGTACACTTTTTTTATGCTATACATAATTTTATTTTTTTATTTTTTACTTTTTATTATTATACTTTAGGTTTTAGGGTATATGTGCACAATGTACAGGTTTGTTACATATGTATCCATGTGCCATGTTGTTTTGCTGCACCCATTAACTCGTCATTTAGCATTAGGTATATCTCCTAATGCTGTCCCTCCCCACTCCCCTCACCACAACAGTCCCTGGAGTGTGATGTTCCCCTTCCTGTGTCCATGAGTTCTCATTGTTCAATTCCCACCTATGAGTGAGAACATGCGGTGTTTGGTTTTTTGTCCTTGTGATAGTTTACTGGGAATGATGTTTTCCAGTTTCATCCATGTCCCTACAAAGGACATGAACTCATCATTTTTTATGGCTGCATAGTATTCCATGGTATATATGTGCCACATTTTCTTAATCCAGTCTATCGTTGTTGGACATTTGGGTTGGTTCCAATTCTTTGTTACTGTGAATAGTGCCGCAATAAACATACGTGTGCATGTGTCTTTATAGCAGCATGATTTATAGTCCTTTAGGTATATACCCAGTAATGGGATGGATGGGTCAAATGGTATTTCTAGTTCTAGATCCCTGAGGAATCGCCACACTGATTTCCACAATGGTTGAACTAGTTTACAGTCCCACCAACAGTGTAAAAGTGTTTGTATTTCTCCACATCCTTTCCAGCACCTGTTGTTTCCTGACTTTTTAATGATGGCCATTCTAACTGGTGTGAGATGGTATCTCACTGTGGCTTTGATTTGCATTTCTCTGATGGCCAGTGATGATGAGCATTTTTTCATGTGTATTTTGGCTGCATAAATGTCTTCTTTTGAGAAGTATCTGTTCATGTCCTTTGCCACTTTCTGATGGGGTTCTTTGTTTTTTTCTTGTAAATTTGTTTGAGTTCTTTGTAGATTCTGGATATTAGCCCTTTGTCAGATGAGTAAGTTGCAAAAATTTTCTCCCATTCTGTAGGTTGCCTGTTCACTCTGATGGTAGTTTCTTTTGCTGTGCAGAAGCTCTTTAGTTTAATTAGATCCCATTTGTCAATTTTGGCTTTTGTTGCCATTGCTTTTGGTGTTTTAGACATGAAGTCCTTGCCCATGCCTATGTCCTGAATGGTATTGCCTAGGTTTTCTTGTAGGATTTTAATGGTTTTAGATCTAACATTTAAGTCTTTAATCCATCTTGAATTAATTTTTGTATAAGGTGTAAGGAAGGGATCCAGTTTCAGCTTTCTACATATGGCTAGCCAGTTTTCCCAGCACCATTTATTAAATAGGGAATCCTTTCCCCATTTCTTGTTTTTGTCAGGTTTGTCAAAGATCAGATAGTTGTAGATATGTGGCATCATTTCTGAGGGCTCTGTTCTGTTCCATTGATCTATGTCTCTGTTTTGGTACCGGTACCATGCTGTTTTGGTTACTGTAGCCTTGTAGTATAGTTTGAAGTCAGGTAGCGGGATGCCTCCAGCTTTGTTCTTTTGGCTTAGGATTGACTTGGCGATGCGGGCTCTTTTTTGGTTCCATATGAACTTTAAAGTAGTTTTTTCCAATTCTGTGAAGAAAGTCCTTGGTAGCTTGATGGGGATGGCATTGAATCTATAAATTACCTTGGGAAGTATGGCCATTTTCACGATATTGATTCTTCCAACCCATGAGCATGGAATGTTCTTCCATTTGTTGGTATCTTCTTTTATTTCATTGAGCAGTGGTTTGTAATTGTCCTTGAAGAGTTCCTTCACATTCCTTTTAAGTTGGATTCCTAGGTATTTCATTCTCTTTTAAGCAATTGTGAATGGGAGTTCACTCATGATTTGGCTCTCTGTTTGTCTGTGATTGGTGTACAAGAATGCTTGTGATTTTTTTACATGGATTTTGTATCCTGAGACTTTGCTGAAGTTGCTAATCAGCTTAAGGAGATTTGGGGCTGAGACCATGGGGTTTTCTAGATACACAATCATGTCATCTGCAAACAGGGACAATTTGACTTCCTCTTTTCCTGATTGAATACCCTTTATTTCCTTCTCCTGCCTGATTGCTCTGGCCAGAACTTCCAGCACTATGTTGAATAGGAGTGGTGAGAGAGGGCATTCCTGTCTTGTGCCAGTTTTCAGAGGGAATGCTTCCAGTTTTTGCCCATTCAGTATGATATTGGCTGTGGGTTTGTCATAGATAGCTCTTATTATTTTGAGATACGTCCCATCAATACCTAATTTATTGAGAGTTTTTAGCATGAAATGTTGTTCAATTTTGTCAAAGGCCTTTTCTACATCTATTGAGATAATCATGTGGTTTTTGTCTTTACTTCTGTTTATATGCTGGATTACATTTATTGATTTGCATATGTTGAACCAGCCTTGCATCACAGGGATGAAGACCACTTGATCATGGTGTATAAGCTTTTTGATGTGCTGCTGGATTCAGTTTGCCAGTATTTTATTGAGGATTTTTGCATCAATGTTCATCAAGGATATTGGTCTGAAATTCTCTTTTTTGGTTATGTCTCTGCCAGGCTTTGGTATCAGGACGATGCTGGCTTCATAAAATGTGTTAGGGAGGATTCCCTCTTTTTCTATGGATTGGAATAGTTTCAGAAGGAATGGTACCAGTTCCTCCTTGTACCTCTGGTAGAATTCGGCTGTGAATCCATCAGGTCCTGGACTCTTTTTGGTTGGTAAGCTATTGATTATTGCCACAATTTTAGAGCCTGTTATTTGTCTATTCAGAGATTCAACTTCTTCCTGGTTTAGTCTTGGGAGGGTGTATTTGTTGAGGAATTTATCCATTTCTTCTAGATTTTCTAGTTTATTTGCTTACAGGTGTTTGTAGTATTCTCTGATGGTAGATTCTATTTCTGTGGGATCGGTAGTGATATCCCCTTTTTCATTTTTTATTGTATCTGTTTGATTCTTCTCTCTTTTCTTCTTTATTAGTCTTGCTAGCAGTCTATCAATTTTGTTGATCTTTTCAAAAAACCAGCTCCTGGATTCATTAATTTTTTGAAGCGTTTTTTTGTGTCTCTATTTCCTTCAGTTCTGCTCTGATTTTAGTTATTTCTAGCCTTCTGCTAGGTTTTGAATGTGTTTGCTCTTGCTTTTCTAGTTCTTTTAATTGTGATGTTAGGGTGTCAATTTTGGATCTTTCCTGCTTTCTCGTGTGGGCATTTAGTGCTATAAATTTCCCTCTACACACTGCTTTGAATGTGTCCCAGAGATTCTAGTATGTTGTGTCTTTGTTCTCATTGGTTTCAAAGAACATCTTTATTTCTGCCTTCATTTCATTATGTACCCAATAGTCATTCACGAGCAGTTTGTTCAGTTTCCATGTAGTTAAGTGGTTTTGAGTGAGTTTCTTAATCCTGAGTTCTAGTTTGATTGCACTGTGGTCTGAGAGACAGTTTGTTATAATTTCTGTTCTTTTACATTTGCTGAGGAGAGCTTTACTTCCAACTATGTGGTCAATTTTGGAATAGGTGTGGTGTGGTGCTGAAAAAAATATATATTCTGTTGATTTGGGGTGGAGAGTTCTGTAGATGTCTATTAGGTCCACTTTGTGCAGAGCCGCGTTCAATTCCTGGATATCCTTGTTAACTTTCTCTCTTGTTGATCTGTCTAATGTTGACAGTGGGGTGTTAAAATCTCCCATTATTATTGTGTGGGAGTTTAAGTCCCTTTGTAGGTCACTCAGGACTTGCTTTATGAATCTGGGTGCTCCTGTGTTGGGTGCATATACATTTAGGATAGTTAGCTTTTCTTGTTGAATTGATCCCTTGACCATTATGTAATGGCCTTCTTTGTCTCTTTTGATCTTTGTTGGTTTAAAGTCTATTTTATCAGAGACCAGGATTGCAACCCCTGCCTTTTTTTGTTTTCCATTTGCTTAATAGATCTTCCTCCATCCCTTTATTTTGAGTCTATGTGTGTCTCTGCACATGAGATGGGTTTCCTGAATACAGCACACTGATGGGTCTTGACTCCTTATCCAGTTTGCCAGTCTGTGTCTTTTAATTGGAGCATTTAGCCCATTTACATTTAAAGTTAATATTGTTATGTGTGAATCTGATCCTGTCATTATGATGTTAGTTGTTTATTTTGCTCGTTAGTTGATGCAGTTTCTTCCTAGCCTCAATGGTCTTTACAATTTGGCATGATTTTGCAGTGGCTGGTACCAGTTTTTCCTTTCCATGTTTAGTGCTTCCTTCAGGAGCTCTTTTAGGGCAGGCCTGGTGGTGACAAAATCACTGAGCGTTTGCTTGTCTGTAAAGTATTTTATTTCCCCTTCACTTATGAAGCTTAGTTTGGCTGGATATGAAATTCCAGGTTGAAAATTCTTTTCTTTAAGAATGTTGAATATCGGCCCCCACTCTCTTCTGGCTTGTAGAGTTTCTGCAGAGAGATCAGCTGTTAGTCTGATGGGCTTCCCTTTGTGGGTAACCCGACCTTTCTCTCTGGCTGCCCTTAACATTTTTTCCTTCATTTCAACTTTGGTGAATCTGACAATTATGTGTCTTGGAGTTGCTCTTCTCGAGGAGTATCTTTGTGGCGTTCTCTGTATTTCCTGAATCTGAATGTTGGCCTGCCTTGCTAGATTGGGGAAGTTCTCCTGGATAATATCTTGCAGAGTGTTTTCCAACTTGGTTCCATTCTCCCCGTCATTTTCAGGTACACCAATCAGACGTAGGTTTGGTCTTTTCACATAGTCCCAAATTTCTTGGAGGCTTTGTTTACTTCTTTTTATTCTTTTTTCTCTAAACTTCCCTTCTCGCTTCATTTCATTCTTTTCATCTTCCATCAGCGATACCCTTTCTTCCAGTTGATTGCATCGGCTACCAAGGCTTCTGAAATCTTCGCGTAGTTCTCAATACTTGGCTTTCAGCTCCATCAGCTCCTTTAAGCCCTTCTCTCCATTGGTTATTCTAGTTATCCATTCGTCTAATTTTTTTTTAAAGTTTTTAACTTCTTTGCTATTGTTTTGAATTTCCTCCCGTAGCTCAGAGTAGTTTGATCGTCTGAAGCCTTCTTCTCTCAACTCGTCAAAGTCATTCTCCCTCCAGCTTTTTTCCGTTGCTGGTGAGGAACTGCGTTCCTTTGGATGAGGAGAGGTGCTCTGCTTTTTAAAGTTTCCAGTTTTTCTGCTCTGTTTTTTCCCCATCTTTGTGGTTTTATCTACTTTTGGTCTTTGATGATGGTGATGTACAGATGGGTTTTTGGTGTGGATGTCCTTTCTGTTTGTTAGTTTTCCTTCTAGTAGACAGGACCCTCAGTTGCAGGTCTGTTGGTGTTTGCTAGAGGTCCACTCCAGACCCTGTTTGGCTAGGTGTCAGCAGCGGTGGCTGCAGAACAGCGGATTTTCATGAGATCACAAATTCAGCTGTCTGATAGTTCCTCTGGAAGTTTTGTCTCAGAGGAGTACCCGGCCGAGTGAGGTGTCAGTCTGCCCCTACTGGGGGGGTGCCTCCCAGTTAGGCTGCTCGGGGGTCAGGGACCCACTTTAGGAGGCAGTCTGTCCGTTCTCAGATCTCCAGCTGCATGCTTGGAGAACCAGTACTCTCTTCAAAGCTGTCAGTCAGACAGGGACATTTAAGTCTGCAGAGTTTCCTGCTGAATTTTTGTTTGTCTGTGCCCTGTCCCCAGAGGTGGAGCCTACAGAGGCAGGCAGGCCTCCTTGAGCTGTGGTGGGCTCCACCCAGTTCGAGCTTCCTGGCTGCTTTGTTTACCTAAGCAAGCCTGGGCAATGGCGGGCGCCCCTCCCCCAGCCTCGCTGCCGCCTTGCAGTTTGATCTCAGACTGCTGTGCTAGCAATCAGCGAGACTCCGTGGGCACAGGACCCTCCGAGCCAGGTGGGGGACACAATCTCCTGGTGTGCCGTTTTCCAGGCCCATTGGAAAAGCGCAGTATTAGGGTGGGACTGACTCAATTTTCCAGGTGCCGTCTGTTACCCCTTTCTTTGACTAGGAAAGGGAACTCCCTGACCCCTTGCACCTCCCAAGTGAGGCAATGCTTCGCCCTGCTTTGGCTTGTGCACAGTGTGCTGCACCGACTGTCCTGCACCCACTGTTTGGCACTCCCTAGTGCGATGAACCTGGTACCTCAAACGGAAATGCAGAAATCACCCGTCTTCTGTGTCACTCAGGCTGGGAGCTGTAGACCGGAGCTGTTCCTATTTGACCATCTTGACTCCACCCGCATCTGAACTGGATTTCTTATACACAACGTACACACTTCTCTGATCTGCTCTGACAATCTCTGTCTTTCAATTAGTGTATTTAGACCACTGAGTTTTGAATTGGTTATTTATATACTTGGATTAATATCTACTACATTCACTACTGTTTTCCATTTGTTCCTTTTGTTCTTTCTTCCTATAGTTTTGGGCATTTTATATGATTCTCTTTTCTCTTATTTTTAGCTTATCAATTATACTTTTCATACTCTTTTCAATGTTTGCTATACAGCTTGCAATGTGTATTTACCATTAATCCAAGTCTACTTTCAAATAACACTATACCACTTGATGGGGAGTACAAATACCTTATACTAACAAAATATTTCTAATTCTTCTCTGCTATCCTTTGCATCATTGCTGTCATTTATTTCTTAAATACAAATGTATACATCATATATATATTATCTGTTAAATCAATTAAGAACAAGAAAAATTAAAGTTTTTATTTTACTTTTACTTATTCATCCTCTGCTGTTCTTCCTTTCTTTATCTAGACCTGAGTTTTCAACCTATATCATTTTCTTTATCTCTGAAGTTCTTTAAGCATTTTTTTTAAAGAAGGTTTACCGACCACAAAGTTCCTCAATTTTTTTTTTTGTCTGAGAAAGTCTTTATTTCTTCTTAACTTTTGAAGGATAATTTTAGAGGTTACAGAATTCTAGGTTGGCGGGGCTTTTCTCAATACTTGAAATATTTCACTTTACTTTCCTCTTGCTTGCATGACGAGAAGGGTATAATTTTTATCTTAACTTCTCTACAGGTAATTTTTTTTCTCTTGCTTCTTTGGAGATGTTTTTGTCTTTTATTTTCTGCAGCTTGAATATAATATGCCTACAGGTAGTTTTTTTTTTTTTTTGGCATTTATCTTAGTTGGTGTCCTGGATCTGTGGTTTGGTGTGTGACATTAATTTGGGGAAATTCTCAGTTGTTATTACTTTAAATATTTCTTATGTTTCTCTCTTTCTTCTCCTGGTATTATCATTATGAGTATGTATACCTTTTATTACTGCCTTACAGTTCTTGAATATTGTTTCATTTTTTTCCAGTCTCTTTTTTTCTTTGCTCTTCAGTTTGGGGAATTTCTATTGACTTATCCTCAAGCTCAGCAATTCTTTAGTCAGCTGTGTCCAGTCTAACAATGATTCCATCAAAGACATTCTTCATTTTTGTTACAATATTTTTATCTCTAGCATTTTTAAAATTCTTTTTAAGAATTTCCATCTCTCTGCTTATATTATCAATCTGTTCTTGTATATTGCCTATTTTTTCCATTAGAGCAATTACCATATTAAACATAGTTGTTTTCAATTCCTGGTCTGATAATTTCAACATTCCAGCCACGTGACTCTCTGGTTCTGATACTTTCTATTTTTCCAAATTGTCTTTTTTGCCTTTCAGTAGGTCTTGTAATTTTTTTCTTGATAGCTATACATAGACCTCTAGTGATGTGGTAGTAAGGTGTGGAGGGAGGGAAAGCATTCTGAAGTCTTACAATTAGGTGACACTCTCTGAGAGTGTGTGCTCCTAGATGATGAACTTCAAAAGTGTTCCTCAGTGTTTTCTCCTTTTTAGATGAGACAGGTTGGCTGGGGGTGGCCATCCTGTCTTATGGGAGCTGGGTATTTAACTTCTCCTAAATGGAAAGCTAAAAGGTGCTGGAGTTGAGTATTTTCCTTCCACCATGTAGAAGACTAGAGTAGGCTGGAGTTGAGTATCCCCTTTCCCCAGTATCTACTGGGCTCTGATAAAACCATAATATGTTGGGCTCTAGTAAAAATAGTTTCTCTTGAAGGCAAGCCTTATGAAGAACAGAATACTCTGGCATATTTCAAAATAGCTACTTCTCCCCTCCCCTGCTGGAAATCCAGGGGAATTTTTCTCTGATTTTAGATGTGAGGACCTGGTAGAGCTCCTGGAGCCGAACTCACAAAAGAAGGGTGCACTACCTGCCCTACGCCATCATCATTGAGTTTTCTTGGAGGTTTTAACTCTCAGAATTGCCCACACTGAACCTCTATCAATTTGTCAATTGCAGCTCAGGTTTTCCTACCCTGGCACTGGTTCCCTCAGAGGTTTATCCTTCTGGGCTTTTGTTCTGCTTAAGTTGTAATTCCCTGTGTCTAGCTTATCTGTCTTGCCAGTTTGGAGCACAGTGGTTTGCCCTATCACCTCATTTTTCTTGCAGATCTAAGAAGACTTGTTGATTATTCAGTTTGTTCAGCTTTTCACTTGGAGATATAATGGAATGATGACCTCCAAGCTCCTTATATAACAGACAGAATTTTTTTATTATTTCAATAGGTTTTTGGAGAATAGGTGTGTTTGGTTATATGAATAAGTTCCTTAGTGGTGATTTCTGAGATTCTGGTCTGCCCATCATTCAAGCAGCGTACACTCTACCCAATATGTAATCTCAACCCCCTCTCACCCTTTCCCCCAAGTACCGAAAGTCCATTATATCATTCTTATGCCTTTGCATCCTCATTGCTTAGCTCCCACTTATGCGTGAGAACATACGATGTGAAACTGGAAATCTTTGCATTAATTTTTATCAATTAAAAACAACTCATATTTGATATTATATAAAACTCTGTATGTGGTTCCTTAGCTACTCTATGTACTTTGAGTAAGCTAGCGTATTCTGACTCTAGCCAGAGCTTTATGCAAGTGATAAAATACTCTGTAGATATTTTTCAGAAATATGTAGCTCAGCTGAAGGGGAACACCATTTCTAGCTGGAATAATAAAATAATAATCACAGTATTTTTTACAAGTTTGAGAAAAGAGTGATAACCAAACTTTAGGAAATGCATAAAAGTTCAAAATTGATTTGATCATAACTCCTTTAAGTAATTGTGCCTCCAACATATGAATAGAAGAAAGACGTTCATGAGATAGTATAAAATTAGGAATGTTGGATGTTATAAATAAGAATCAATAAGGCTAAGGAAATTTAGATTTTTAATGTGTACTATATTTTTATTTTAAATGGCTTATATTTACTGTTTGAGGGGAATTTGAATATAAATAATTTCATTTCAATACAAGTTTTTATTATTATTATGAAATAAACAGTCATGTGCTGCATAGTGATATTTAGGTCAATGCTATACTGCAGATATGACAGTGGTTCCATAAGATTATAATAGAGCTGAAAAATTTCTATCATCCAGTGACAATGTAGCTGTTTTAATGTCATGGCATTTTTTAAAATTTAGTGTAGCTTAAGTATACAGGGTTTATAAAGTCTACAGTAGTGTACAGCAATGTCCTAGGCCTTCACATTCACTCACTGACACCCAGAGTAGCTTGTGGTCCTGGTCAACTTCGTTTATGGTACAGTGCTACACAGATGTATCATATATTTGTCTATATTTTATATTGTATGTTTCCTGTACCTTTCATAGGCTTAGACATGTTTAGATATACAATATTTACCATTGTGTTACTATTGCCTATAGTATTCAGTATAGTAACATGCTGTACATGTTTATAGCCTAGGAACAACAGGCTATGCCAAATAGCCTAGGTGCATAGTAGGCTATACCATTTAGGTTTATCAAAGTACTCTGTATGATTTTGCACAATGGTGAAATCATTTAAGGACACTTTTCTCAAAACATCACACCATCATTAAGTGATGCATGACTATATCAGAACATTTTAGTAGCTTAACTTTGAATAGAAACCATTCCTTGCATTAACAGGAAAATTTTGGCATCCGACTTTGTTTCCAGCTGAGGGTCAGCAATGTGTGTTTCTGTGTAGCTGCTTTGCTTGGCACTTAAATTGTATTTCCATGATTTCACAAGTAGCTACCATGCTACAGTTAATTTTTAGCTTTGTGATCTTTGAGCTAATTCTACGTTAGAACAAAAGAAACAGGCTTAGTGAATTGAAGCTTTATTCTGAATCTATAAAGAATCTTAAAAACATTGTGAAACTTTTTGATGCTTTTGATAAACAGCAGAAACAATAGTGTTTATAGTAATTAATTTTGCAAGAAGAAAGCATCTAAAAATTTGTAGACAGAAAGACAATAGATATACCTAACAGAATGCCTCACTGTTAGCTTAAAATAAATACGTTTAAACTGAAGTCAACATCATCTCCACCATATAGCCAGCTTTCTTTTGACAATTAATTGCCGCACAGTTCTAGTCACCATCAACTGAGGAAAGTAATTCATTCTTCTTTCTAGTTGTATTCCATTCCCAATAACTAAAATTTATAAGATTTCACACAATGGCCTAGCATTTTTGTTTCTGTTCAAATTGCTTCCTATCTCTTCTTTTCTCTACTGCAGTTGTACCCAGGCAGATCTGACAGCTCCTACAACAAGCTTCACTCCAGCAGTTCTCAACCTTTATTGTCTTTTGGAATCAATCACCTGGGAAGTTTTAGAAATACTGTACAGATTCCTGATCCCACCTATAGAGAGCCTTACTTGATAACTCTAGAGTGCGGCCTTGACACCAGATTTTTAAAGCTCCTCAGATGATGCTAATGAGTCCAGAGCTATGCCTTTAATCGATTTTATCTCCACGTGATTCTCAACCAGATTTCTTTGCTTGAAAGACCCTCGCTTCTCATTTCTGCCTTTTTACATTTTGACCATTCTTTAAGATTCGTTTAAATTCTATTCACAACTTAGTTGGCACTTGGTTTAGCATCCAGCATTGAAGTATCTCATTAACATGAAAGGGCCATATATTCCTGGCCAGATTGTGTATTGTTTTTACTTCTTTTACTTTTATAATTGACAAATAATAATTGTATATACTTATGGGATACAATGTGATGTTATGATACATGCACATATTGCAGAATAATTAAGTCAGGCTAACTGACCTACCCTTAACTCCACATACTTTTTCTATTTTTGTGGTGAGACCATTCAAAATCTACACTTTTAGCATATTATGTATTCTTAAAGAAAAAGAACCAAAATTTAAGCTTTTCATACTCCTCACAATGTCTAATATATAATGATGATGATGATATGTCTAATAAAACAGAGGAAAATATGAATATATATATATATTCAGATACTATATATATAGTTGATCCTTACTGCAGAGGTTAGGCCACTGACTTTCAAAGCAGTTGAAAATCCACTTATGACTCTTTACTCCCCAAAACTTAATTACTTATTGCCTACTGTTGGCAGAAAGCCTTATCAATAACATAAACATTTAATTAACACATATTTTGTATGTTATGTATATTATAAACTGTATTCTTACAATGAAACAAGCAATAGAAAAGAATGTTATTAACAAAATCATAAGAGGAAGGAAATATATTGACTATTCATTAAATGGAAGTGGATCATCATAAAGGTCTTTATTCTCATGATCTTCACATTGAGTAGGCTGACTAGGAAGAGAAAGAGGAGGGGTTGGCCTTGCTGTCTTAGGGTTGACAGAGGCAGAAGAAAATTCATGTATTAGTGGACCTGAGCAGTTCAAACATGTTGTTCCAGGACCAACTACACACACACACACACACACACACACACACACACACATTAAAAGGGAAAAATACAGTGTTTTTTGAAATTATAGTAGTATTTCTTAACCTTTCCTGTCAAACAAAAACATAAATATAGAATATTTTATAAAGATTGATTTTTAAATTATGTATTTTACATAAAATTGCTGATTCATGTTGTAAAGCATTGTATGACTAGCACAAACATCTTAATGTTTACTATTAAATATCTTACCTTAATTTTTTGTTAGAAATATTTTGTGTTGATTTTAAAATTTTTTAATAAACTTAATTTTATTAGGTTCACGGAAGAATTGAATGGGAGGTACAGAGTTTTAAAAATAACTGTAAAATAAAGTCTCCTAGATAAATATAAGCAGTTTATGCTTTGACTACATCCTTATCCCTGAATTAAATGGTGCATTTGGCAAAAGTGAGGGTTTTTTTCAATAAAAGTAAATAAAAATGTTTCTTTTAAGATATAAGAATACAAAATTTCAGAACCACTAATAAAAGAAGTACATAAACAAATAACTACAAATATAAAACTATGAATTGCATTTTATGATGATGTAACTTACTGTGAGAACTAAATGAATAATTTGTTTCTAACTGCTAAATCATATATACATATATATTTACATTTACATGAGTTCAACAAGTACACAAGATTTTTATTCTTCTCCAGCTTTCCATGAGACTCATATGCAGTACAAAAAAATAAACAAATGAAAGCTTGATATATATTTTTTTCAAAAAAGTGGAAAACTTACAAGCTCTGTAATTTTTTGCAGGAATATGTCAAATTTCACCTAAACTATAGAAAAAAAATCCGTACTTACTACAAATAGCATCCGTTCTATTTACCACATGGATAAGGATATATTGCCAAAATATTAAAAACACAGATTTCCTAATTTTTAACCTGCACTGACCCAAAGTCTTAAATTACATATTAACCACAAACAAGGACAATGTTAAATAATTTACATACACATTTAGATGATCTCTAACCTTTTTAATAGAATTAAATATTGGTTTACACTTGAACATTCATTTAATAACAGTTATTGAGCTAAAATGTTCAACAAAGCAATCCCAGCAATTTGGGAGGCTGAGGCGGGCAAATCACCTGAGGTCAAGAGTTCGAGACCAGTCTGACCAACATGGAGAAACCCTGTCTCTACTAAAAATACAAAAAATTAGCCAGGCTTGATGGCATATGCCTGTAATCCCAGCTACTCAGGAGGCTGAGGCAGGAGAATTACTTGAACTCAGGAGACAGAGGTTGTGGTGAGCCAAGATCAAAAAAAAAAAAAAATTATCACACATAATCCCAGGCTTTAAGAGTAAAATATCTAGAAGGAGAAATAATATAAAATATGTATCCAAATATCTATAGTGTAGAAAATGGTGAAAAGTGCCACGAGAAAGATATGCTTAAATTACAGTTTTCAAAATGGCAGAGATTGTTTTCAATCTATTTTATGAGGAAACAGTATCAAGAAATCTGGGCCCCAATACCTGATGCAATAAAAACCAAATATGTTTAATATGTACAGTGGTTACTTTTATGTGTCAATTTGATGAAGTTAAGGGATACCCGAATAGTTGATAGAACATTATTTTTAGATATATCTGTGAGAATGTTTCCAAAAGAGATCAGCATTTGAATTGTTAGGGTAAGAAGATCCCTTCTCACCAATGTAAGCAGGTATCATCCAAACAGAGTAAAAAGGAAGAGAAAGAGCAAATTAACTCTTGCTTGTCCTAGAGCTCTCATTTTCTGCTGCACTGGGACATGAGAGTCCCTGGATCTTGGGCCTTCAGGTTCCAGGGCTTATACCAGCACATGCAGCACATTTCTCCCTCCCTCTCTACGCTTCTCCGTTCTTAGGCCTTTGGCCTTAGAACAAATTACATCTCTGCTTTTTCTCGTTCTTTAGTTTGGAGAACATATCATGGGAATTCTTGGCCTACATAATTGTATGAGGCAATTTCCATAATAAATCCTGTCTTATATATTTACATATACATATCCTGTTGGTTCTGTCTCTCTGGAGAACTCTGACTAATACAATTTGAAAAGTAATACCTTCTCCTTTGCTTATCGTCCCCACACATAAATTTAATATTGTCCTAAATATGCTCCTATCTCTGGTATAGAGATGCAACCATTAATGGTTTGTCAGTTGTATTAATGTGGCAATGCTAGCTGCTGAAACAAATAAAACCACAAATCACAATGGCTTTACCAAATGGAAGTGTATTTCCATTAACCAAATGGAAATGCATGTAATGTCCAAAATGGACATTCCTGATCAGTGGAAGTATCTTCTCTATATGGCAATTTAGATATTCAACTATTTTCTAATAGTGGCTCGGTCATTCTTAACACTCATGTCCGAAGGTCATGCTGAGAATTACTTCCATTTCAAATACCTAGAAGGGATGAGAAAGACCAGTGGACGGTTCTTATTAGCCGGGTCTGCTAGGTTCATCATTTGTGCTTTAGCTAGAACTAAGTCACACAGGGACACCAAACCGTAAGAGAGACTGGACAATGAACAGCAAGCCATCTCTGCCACTGTTTTCATTAACATTTATGAGTCCAACAAAAGCATGGCTCATTAAGGATTCAAATTTTTCTTGGCACCACATGCTGGCTTTATGGAATGGAGCTTTTGATTATTGAATTGTCTATTCCTTTTCTCACATCCCAAACTGTTCTAGGAAACAGCGTTATCTACAGAAGCATTGCTGCTGTTGGCACTCTATGAATATATTCACAATTTCCTGAAATCTAGATTTGAGTATTGATTAGATATGTTATATTTTCTCCCATTCTTCAATGTCACCAGCATCTTCACCAACCAGTCGCTCATTAATGGGTGCCTATGTGCTGGCTTAGCTATTTTGGGATAGAAGAGTCAAGGATTTCTTACAGCTCTTTATGAGCCTCATCAGTTAGCTATCATCTGGACCTAGTTAAGTTGCATTCAATTCTAATTCTGATGGTCTTTAAAATCCAAATACATTTTTAGTCCTTCCCCTAAAGAGTTACTCTGCTGGGTGCTAAACAAAGTGAATTGGCAATAGCATCCATCTCTGGGAACTTAACTTTCAAATTTTTAATATAATGCTTCCTGAGTTCCACTTCAAGTACTTGGCGAAAAAAAAAATGTATCGAAAAATGTCTGCCTATTTTGGCCAAGATACAAATAGTTTTGGAAGATTTTTCCTGTATGAAGGAATGTTTTACAGTTCGTTTTTACTTATTATTTAAATCATTAGCAGTTTCACATGCAAATGTTAATGAGTACCTCTTTGCAACTGGATCATTTTTCACTGTGCATGTGAAGTATTAGAATTTGAAAGTATTTCATTAGTTAGGCTTAAATTATTTCTACATATTCGGTGGCAGGATAGCTTTGAGAGCATGTGTCTCTTAATCCAGTCAGCTGTGGGCCTTATAAATGGTGAGAAGATCAAAGTGACTCAAATGTCTATCTCTTTGTAGAACATAATAACCACAGCTGATCTATTGGATCAAAAGAATATTTTCACCTCAGTTCTACATTTCCTCATATAGAAATAGCTTCAGTTATGTTTAGAAGCTTAGCATCATTATTATTAGCCTAAATTTTTAAAAATTAAAGTTATAATCCAGAAGTTTAATGTACTAAAATATACAAGACATAAATCACATTATATAGCAAGAACAGTATTTCTAAATTTTACGATAACGATACAGTTTGCACCCATTGAAAATATGGTAACATTCACATGTTAATGTGTATCTTGGAATTTTAAATTTCACTTATTAACATTCATTGGGTGTTATCTGCAGACTCACATAACTAATAACATTTTCAGAATCACCAAGTTAAAATGAGTTTATATAAATTGGTTTTGAGCCATGTTCAGATGATACCTGAAAGATATCGATCTGTCTTAATGACAAAACTCCCTAAATAATACCATTTGTTAGACTCATTGGTAGATTACAATTGTGTTAAACAGTTACCAACAAAATAGTTTCAAATAGGGATCCTGTCTAGTTATCCTGACTCTCAGCCTCAGAAGTTGTAAGTACATTCAAAACTTAAAGGCACAGCACTGTTACCACTTAACTTCCAGTTTGTTAATTGCATATAAGATACCAACTCCTTCACCATTCTCATTTTCTCCAGCTTCATCTAATAATCTCACATACGTATTACAGGATCTAACCTGATTTTTGTAGCTTGACAGCTTAATGTAAGATGAAACCTCTCAAGCTTCACTATTCACAGTCTATACTAAATTGTACGTTTAAATAGCTTCATTTAGTTATCATTGCACATATTTAAATTATGTAATTTGATAAGTTATGACATATATATTTATTAAATCATAACTTACTATCAAAATAATTAATATATCCATTACCCCCAAATATTTCCTCAGCCGCTTTGTAATTCCTCACACCTCCTTGCCCTCTTCTTTTTTTTCTTCTTTATTTCTTCCAAAAAAAAAAAACAAACAACAACAAAAAGCGGGATATGTGTGCAGAACATGCAGGGTTGTTACATAGGTATACGTGTGCCGTGGTGGTTTGCTACACCTATTGACCCGTCCTCTAAGTTTCCTCCTCTTGCCCCCTACCCCCCAGTAGGCCCTGGTGTGTGTTGTTCCCCTCTCTGTGTCCATGTGTTCTCAACATTCAACTCCCACTTATGAGTGAGAACATGCAGTGTTTGGTTTTCTGTTCCTGGGTTAGTTTGCTGAGGATGATGACCTCCAGCTTCATCCATGTCCTGCAAAGGACATGGTCTCATTCCTTTTTATGGCTGTGTAGTATTCCATGGTGTATACATACCACATTTTCTTTACCCAGTCTATCACTGATGGGCATTTGGGTTGGTTCCACGTCTTTGCTATTGTAAATAGTGCTGCAATAAACATATGTGTACATGTGTCTTCATAATAGAATGATTTATCATCCTCTGGGTATATACCCAGTAATGGGATTGCTGGGTCAAATTGTATTTCTGGTTCTAGATCCTTGAGGAATCGCCACACTGTCTCCTACAATGGTTGAACTAATTTACATTCCCACCTACAGTTGTAAAAGCATCCCTATTTCTCCACAGCCTCGTCAGCATCTATTGTTTCCTGACTTTTTTTTTTTTTTTAATTTTTATTTTTTTTTTTATTATACTTTAGGGTTTTAGGGTACATGTGCACAATGTGCAGGTTTGTTACATATGTATCCATGTGCCATGTTGATTTCCTGCACCCATTAATTCATCATTTAGCATTAGGTGTATCTCCTAATGCTGTCCCTCCCCCCTCCCCCCACCCCACAACAGTCCACGGAGCGTGATGTTCCCCTTCCTGTGTCCATGAGTTCTCATTGTTCAATTCCCACCTATGAGTGAGAACATGCGGTGTTTGGTTTTTTGTCCTTGCGATAGTTTACTGAGAATGATGTTTTCCAGTTTCATCCATGTCCCTACAAAGGACACGAACTCATCATTTTTTATGGCTGCATAGTATTCCATGGTGTATATGTGCCACATTTTCTTAATCCAGTCTATCGTTGTTGGACATTTGGGTTGGTTCCAACTCTTTGCTATTGTGAATAGTGCCGCAATAAACATACGTGTGCATGTGTCTTTATAGCAGCATGATCTACAAGAAAACCTAGGCAATACCATTCAGGACATAGGCGTGGGCAAGGACTTCATGTCTAAAACACCAAAAGCAATGGCAACAAAAGCCAAAATCGACAGATGGGATCTCATTAAACTAAAGAGCTTCTGCACAGCAAAAGAAACTATCATCAGAGTGAACAGGCAACCTACACAATGGGAGAAAATTTTTGCAACCTACTCATCTGACAAAGGGCTAATATCCAGAATCTACAATGAACTCAAACAAATTTACAAGAAAAAAACAAACAACCCCATCAAAAAGTGGGCAGAGGACATGAACAGACACTTCTCAAAAGAAGACATTTATGCAGCCAAAAAACACATGAAGAAATGCTCCTCATCACTGGCCATCAGAGAAATGCAAATCAAAACCACAGTGAGATACCATCTCACACCAGTTAGAATGGCCATCATTAAAAAAATCAGGAAACAACAGGTGCTGGAGAGGATGTGGAGAAATAGGAACACTTTTACACTGTTGGTGGGACTGTAAACTAGTTCAACCATTGTGGAAGTCAGTGTGGCGATTCCTCAGGGATCTAGAACTAGGAATACCATTTGACCCAGCCATCCCATTACTGGGTATATACCCAAAGGACTATAAATCATCCTGACTTTTTAATAACCGCCATTCTCACTAGTGTGAGATGATATCTCATTGTTGTTTTGATTTGCATTTCTCTGATGATCACTGATGTTGAGCGTTTTTTCATATTTGTTGGCTGCATAAATGTCTTTTTTTGAGAAGTGTCTGTTCATATCCTTTCCCCACTTTTTGATGGTTTTTTTTTTCTTGTAAATATATTTAAGTTCCTTGTAAATTCTGGATATTAGACCTTTGTCAGATGGGTAGATTGCAAGTATTTTCTCCCATTCCATAGGTTGCTTGTTCACTCTGATGACAGTTTCTTTTGCTGTGCAGAAGCTCTTTAGTTTAATTAGATGCCATTGTCAATTTTGGCTTTTGTTGCAATTGCTTTTGGTGTTTTTGTCATGAAGTCTTTGCCCATGCCTATGTCCGGAGTGGTATTGCCTAGGTTTTTTTCTAGGGTGTTTATGGTTTGGGGTTTTACATTTAAGTATTTAATCCATCTTGAGTTAATTTTTGTATAAGATGTAAGGAAGGGGTCCCGTTCCAGTTTTCTGCCTATGGCTAGCCAGTTTTCCCAACACAGTTTACTGAATAGAAGATGCTTTCCCTATTGCTTGTTTTGTCAGGTTCATCGAAGATCAGATGGTTGTAGATGTGTGGAGTTATATCTGAGATCTCTGTTCTGCTCCATCAGGGTCTGTATGTCTGTTTTGGTACCAGTACCATGCTGTTTTGGTTACTATACCCTTGTAGCAAAGCTTAAAATCAGGTAGTGTGATGCCTCCAGCTTTGTTATTTTTGCTTACGATTGTCTTGGCTATAAGGGGTCTTCTTTGATTCCATATGAAATTTAAAATAGTTTTTTTCTAATTCTGTGAAGAACGTCAATGGCTGTTTGATGGGAATAGCATTGAATCTATAAATTACTTTGGGCAGTATGGCCATTTTCACGATATCGATTTTTCCTATCCATGAGCATGGAATGTTTTTCCATTTGTTTGTGTCCTCTCTTATTTCCTTGAGCAGTGGTTTGTAGTTCTCCTTGAAGAGGTTCTTCACATCTCTTGTTAGCTGTATTCCTAGGTATTTTATTCTCTTTGTAGCAATTGTAAATGGGAGTTTATTCATGATTTGGCTCTCTGATGCCTATTGTTAGTGTAAAGGAATGCTTGTGATTTTTGCACATTGATTTTGTATCCTGAGACTTTGCTGAAGTCGCTTATATTGGCTGTGGGTTGGTCACAAATAGCTCTTATTATTTTGAGATCTATTCCATCAATACTTACTTTATTGAGTTTTTAACAAAGGGATGTTGAATGTTATCAAAGGCCTTTTCTGCATCTATTGAGATAATCATATGGTTTTTGTCTTTGGTTCTGTTTATGTGATGGATTACGTTTATTGATTTGCATATGTTGAACCAGCCTTGCATCCCAGGGATAAAGTTGACTTGATCCTGGTGGGTAAGTTTTTTGATGTGCTGCTGGATTCGGTTTGCCAGTATTTTATTGAGGATTTTCACATCGATGTTCATCAGGGATATTGCCCTGAAGTTTTCTTTTTCTATGGTGTCTCTTCCTGATTTTGGTATCAGGATGATGCTGGATTCATAAAATTAGTTAGGGAGAAGCCCCTCCTTTTAAATTGTTTGGAATCATTTCAGAAGGAATGGTATCAGCTTCTCTTTGTATTTCTGGTAGAATTCAGCTGTGAATCCATCCAGTCCTGGGCTTTTTTTGGTTGGCAGGCTATTAATTACTGTCTCAATTTCAGAGCTTGTTATTGGTCTATTCAGGGATTCAACTTCTTCCTGGTTTAGTCTTGGTAGGGTGTATGCATCCAGGAATTTATCCATTTCTTCTAGATTTTCTAGTTTATTTGCATAAAGGTGTTTATATAGTATTCTTTGATGGTGGTTTGTATTTCTGTTGGGTAAGTGGTAATATCCCCTTTATCATTTTTGTTGTGTCTTTTTGATTCTTTTCTCTCTTCTTCTTTATTAGTCTAGCTAGTGGTCTATCCATTTTGTTAATTTTTTTCAAAAAACCAGCTCCTGAATTTGTTGATTTTTTGGAGGGTTTTTCATGTCTCTATCTCCTTCAGTTCTCCTCTGATCTTAGTTATTTCTTGTCTTCTGCTAGCTTTTGGATTACTTTGCTTTTGCCTCTCTAGCTCTTTTAATTGTCATGTTAGGGTGTCAATTTAAGATCTTTCTAACTTTCTGATGTGGGCATTTAGTGCTATAAATTTCCCTGTTAACACTGCTTTAGCTGTATCCCAGAGATTCTGGTACATTGTCTCTTTGTTCTCGTTGGTTTCAAAGAACTTCTTGATTTCTGCCTTAAGTTCATTATTTATCCAAGATTCATCGAGGAGCAGGTTGCTCAATTTCCATGTGATTGGTTTTGAGTGGGTTTCTTAATCCTGAGTTTTAATTTGATTGCATTGTGGTCTGATTGTTTGTTATGATTTCAGTTTTTTTGCATTTGCTGAGGAGAATTTTACTCCCAATTATGTGGTTAATTTTAGAATAAGTGCAATGTGGCACTGAGAAGGATGTATATTCTATTGATTTGGGATAAAGAATTCTGTAGATGTCTACTAGGTCCACTTGACCCAGAGCTGAGTTCAAGTCCTGAATTTCTTTGTTAATCCTGTCTCGTTGATCTAACACTGAGAGTGAGGTGTTTAATTCTCCCACTATCATTGTGTAGGAGCCTAAGTCTCTTTGTAGGTCTCTAAGAACTTGTTTTATGAACCTTGGTTGCTCCTCTATTGGGTGCATATATTTAGAATAGTTAGGTCTTCTTGTTGAATTGTTCCCTTTACCATTATGTAATGTCCTTCTTTGTCTTTTTTTGATCTTTGTTGGTTTAAAGTCTTTTGTCAGGGACTAGGATTGCAACCCCTGGTTTTTTGTTTGTTTGTTTGTTTGGTTTTGTTTTGCTTTCCACTTTCTTGGTAAATTTTCCTCCATCCTTTTATTTTGAGCCTGTGTGTGTCTTTGCATGTAAGATGGGTCTCCTGAATACAGCATACCGATGAGTGTTGACTCCTTATCCAATTTGCTAGTCTGTGTCTTTTAATTGGGGCATTTAGCCCATTTACATTTAAGGTTAGTATTGTTATATGTGAGCTTGCTCCTGCCATCATGATGCTATTTGGTTATTTTGCACACTAGTTGATGCAATTTCCTCATAGCGTCATTGGTCTTTATATTTTGGTGTGTTTTTGCAGTGGTTGGTACTGGTTTTTCCTTTCCATATTTAGTGCTTCTTTCAGGAGCTCTTGCAAGGTAGGCCTGGTGGTAATGTAATGACTCAGCATTTACTTGTCTGGAAATAATTTTATTTCTTCTTCACTTATGAAGCTTTGTTTGGCTGGATATGAAATTCTAGGTTGAAAATTTTTTTATTTAAGAATGTTGAATATTGGCCCCCAATCTCTTCCAGCTTGTAGAGTTTCAGCTGTTAGTCTGACGGGCTTCTCTTTCTAGGTGATCTGGCCTTTCTCTCTGGCTGCCCTTAACAGTTATTCTTTCATTTCGACCTTGGAGAATCTGATGATTACATGTCTTGGGGTTGATCTTTTCGTGGAGTATCTTAATGGTGTTCTCTGTATTTCCTGAATTTGCATTTTGGCCTGCTAGGTTGGGGAAGTTCACCTGGATAATATCCTGAAGAGTGCTTTCCATCTTTTTCATTCTCCCCATCTCCTTCCGGTACTCCAATTAATCATAAGTTCAGTCTTTTTATAAAGTCCCATATTTCTTGGAGGCTTTGTTCATTCCTTTTCATTCTTTGTTCTCTATTCTTGTTTGCATGTCTTATTTCAGTAAGGTGGTCTTCAAACTCTTATATCCTTTCTTCCACTTGGTCAACATGGCTGCTGATGCTTGTGTATGCTTCATGAAGTTCCCATGCTGTTTTTCAGCTCCAACAGGTCTTTTAGGTTCCTCTCTAAATTGGTTATTCTCATTAACAATTCCTCTAATATTTTATCAAGGTCCTTAGCTTCTTTGCATTGGGTTAGAACACACTTCTTTAGCTCAGCATAGTTTTTTATTACCTATTATCTGATGCCTACTTCTGTCAATTCATCCATCTGATCCTCTGTCCAGTTCTGCACCCTTGATGGAGAGACGTTGAGATCATTTGGAGGAGTAGAGTTACTCTGGCCTTTTGGGTTTTCAGCATGTTTTCATTGATTCATTCTCATGTTCATGAGTTTGTCTAGTTTCAGTCTTTGAGGCTGCTGGCCCTCAGATGGGGGTTTTGTGGAGGCCTTTTTTATTGTTGTTATTGATGCTGTTGTCACTTTCTGCTTGTTTGTTTTTCTTTCAATAGTCAGGTCCCTCTTCTGTAGGGCTGCTGCAGTTTGCTGGGGGTTCACATCAGGCCCTATTCATATGATTCGCCCCCGTGCCTGGAGATGTCACGCAAGGAAGCTGGAGAACAGGAAAGATGAGTGCCTGCTCTTCTGGGACCTCTGACGTCAAGGGGCACCAACCTGATGCCAGTAGGATTGCTCCTGTATAGGGTGTCTGACAACCCCTGTTGAAGGGTCTCACCCAGTTGGGTGGCATGAGAAGCAGGACCCATTTAATGAAGCACTTTGTCCCTTGGTGGATGGGTTGTGCTTCACTGGGGGGAAACCCCTTCGTCCTGGCTGCCTGGATTCCTCAGAACTACCAGGAGGAGAGGCTAAGTCTGCTGGTTCACAGAGACTGGGGCCACCCCTCCCCGTAGGGGCTCAGGCCCAGGGAGATTGGAATTCTGTCCCTGAGCCTCTGGCTGGAGTTATTGAAGATCCTGCCCCCTGAGGGAAGCCCCGCCCACTGAGGAAGGATGGGTCAGGGTTAGACTTGAAGAGGCACCTTGGCGGCGAACTGCCGCCTCCGGTGTGTTGTGCTGTGGGGACAAATCTTGGGACCAAGGCATCCAGCCCCCCTGGCTCCAGCAGGGGAAAGGCGCAGCCTGGAGCTATAGAAATGGGTGTTGCCCTTTCCCCTGCCTAGGGAGCTTAGCCTGTTAGGCAGTTGTGAGACCCGGTGCGGGCTGCTGCCCCTCCCCCAAGGAGCTCAAATGGCTTAGACAGCAGGCCCCAGCAGCCAGTCCTGGTCGCCCGTCCCTCCCGGGAGCTCAATAAGCTAAAGCAGATTCCAGCTGAGAGGCTGTAAGAATCTGCGCGTTCTGGGGTTGGGACGCTAGGTCCTGGTGGCGTGGGTTCACGAGTGGGATCTTCCATTCCATGGATTGCACAGTTCCATGGAAAAAGCACAGTTTCCCCGGCTAGGTAACTTGCTCACTCACCGCCTCCCTTGGCTGGCGGGAGGGGGCTTCCTTTCCCTGTGTGGTTCTCAAGTGGGCCACCAGGTCACACTGTTCTTCCTTCTCTTTGTGGGTCACGCCAGCCTTCTAGTCAATTTTGATGAGAGAACCTGGATACCTTGGTTTCCAGTGAAGGATTCACACACTTATTATGTGTTTTGTTGTTGGTGGTGGTGGTGTTGTTTTTTCTGATAGGAGCTTCCGAAAGCTGCTGCTTCTAGTTGGCCATCTTGGCCCCTCCCCAAAAGCTCTCCCCCTTGCCCTCTTCTAAGGCAACTACTAATCTGTTGTCTGTCACTATTACAGTGAATTGTCATATTACATTTTATTATCTCTTTAAACTATGAAAAAGTATCCTTCTAAAAACCTTGATCACTTCTGATTTCAAGATTCAATAAAACCTAAGATGTGTTGTTCCTAAGTAACATTCCAGATCTCATTAAAATAAAATCTTAAAGGACAGCCAAATAAACACAAAATGCTAAAAGCAAAAACTTAAACAGAAATTTTCTTTTTGACAAGCAGCTGTGCCTCTTACAAAGTTATCTAAAGCCTTTGGCAGGAATCTAGGGCTGGGATGATCTATAGAGCTCTTTCAGCATCTCTATTCCTTCATTAGTTCTCACTTTCCAAATTAATGAGTGTCAATATTACATTTATTTATTTAAATTGTTATTCAGGTTCAGGAGTACATGTGCAGGTTTATTACACAGATAAATTGCATGTCATGTGGGTTTGGTGTACATACTATTTCATCAGCAAGGTAATAAGACTCGTACCCAATAGGTACTTTTTTTATCCTCACCCTCCTCCCACCCACCATTCTCAAGTAAGCCCCGGTGTCTATTGTGCCCTTCTTTGTGTCCATGTGTACTCAATGATTAGCTCCCACTTATAAGTGAGAATATGTGGTGTTTGGTTTTTCCATTCCTGCATTAATTCACTTAGGATAACAGCCTCCAGCTCCATCTGTGTCCCTGCAAAGGACATGATCTCATTCCTCTTTATGGCTGCATAGTATTCCATGGTATATACATATAACACATTTTCTTTATCCAGTCTACCACTGATGGGCATTTAGATTGATTCTGTGTCTTTGCTATTGCAGGTAGTGCTGCAATGAACGTATGCATGCATGTATCTTTATAGTAGAATAATTTATAATCCTCGAGATATATGCCCAATAATGGGATTGCTGGGTCAAATAGTAGTTCTGTTTTATGTTCTTTGAGAAATTGCCAAACAGCTTTTTCATTGTGGCTGAACTAATTTACCTTCCCAGTAGCAGTGTATAGGTGTTTCCTTTTCTCTGCAACCTTGCCAGCTTTTTATTTTTTGACTTTTTAGTAATAGCCATTCTGACTGGTATGAGATGCTATCTCATTGTGGTTTTGATTTGCATTTCTCTAACGATTAGTGATGTTGAGCATTCTTTCATATGCTTGTTGGGGTCTTATTTTGAAAACTGTTCATGTCCTTTGCCTGTTTTTTAATAGGGTTGTTTCATTTTTTGCTTGTTAATTTGTTCAAGTATCTTATAGACTCTGGATGTTAGACCTTTCTCGGATACATAGTTTGCAAATATATTTTTCTGATTCTGTGGGGTGTCTATTTACCCTGTTGATAGTCTCTTTGCTGTGAAGAGGCTCTTTAGTTTAATTAGGTCCCATTTGTCAAGTTTTTGTCTTTCTTGCAATTGCTTTTGGCATCTGCATCATGAAATCTTTGCCAGGACCTATGTCTAGAATGGTATTTCCTAGGTTTTCTTCAACGGGTTTTATAGTTTTAGGTTTTACATTTGTTTTTAATCCGACTTCAGTTGTTTTTTTATATGGTGTAAGGAAGGGATCCAGTTTCAATCTTCTGCCTATAGCCAATCTGTTATCCCAGCACCATTTATTGATTAGAAAGTCCTTTCCCTATTGCTTGTTTTTGCTGATTTTGTCGAGATCAGATGGTTGTAGGTGTACAGCTTTATTTCTGGGCTCTCAGTTCTGTTCCATTGGTCTATGTATCTGTTTTTGCACCAGTACCATGCAATTTGGGTTACTGTAGCCTTACGGTATAATTTGAAGTCCAGTAATGTGATGCACCCAGCTTTGTTATGTTTGCTTAAGATCGTTTCAACTATTCAGGCTCTTTTTTGGTTCTATATACATTTTAGAATAGTTTTTTCTAATTCTATGAAGAATGTCATTGGTAGTTTGATAGGAATAGCATCGAATCTGTAAATTGCTTTGGGCAGTATGCCCATGTTAAAAATATTGATTCTTTCTATTTATGAGCATGGAGTATTTTCCATTTGTTTGTGTCATCCCTGATTTCTTTCAGCAGTGGTTTGTAATTCTCATTGTGGAGATCCTTCACCTCCCTGGTTAGCTGTATTCCTAGGTATTTTATTTCATATTACTTTTAAACTTCTAGGGAAGGAAAAGACTTCCCAGCTAACTAAGCTACCAGTTAATAATCTGGTTTTATATTAAATAGTAAAAATTCATCATTTTCCTCTTCTCAAAAACATTACTCTCTCTCAGTTTATTTCATTAAATTTTCCATTATAATAATTTTCCATTATAAAACAATGTACACTCATCATAAGAAATGTAAAACAGGTAGTTAAAAAAAAAAAGAAGAAAAACATTACTTCCGTACTTCCTGAACTAGAAATAACAATTTAGTTGTGTTGCCTTTCAGTATTTTTTATGTTCAGATTTTTGCTTCTGGATTGGTGCATGAATTCCATACTAAATGACCCTGTTTTTGAAATGAAATGTATTGATCTTATTCTTTGTTAATTATAAATATAGAAGTTGACTTTAAATTTTCTAATATCTATAAGAAGTATTTTATGAGTTTTTTTCTTATTCTCTACAATTTTTTAGAAGACATTTATAAGAAAGGCAGTAATTCTATAAATTTCCTTTAGAATCAAAAAACATTGAATAAGTCTACTACTGTGAATACAGCTGTGATAGTCATTAGTGCTGTTCCCCAAATATTTCTGATTCTTCACCTTTTGAGCAAATTGTTGGATTGTACTTCCTGGACCCCTTGTCATTAAGTGGGAGCCACATGACTAGTTCTGGACATGAGTTGTGAACAGAAGTGATGTATATCCTTTCTGAGCCAAGCCATTATGTGTGGCCTGACAAAGCCACTGGAAGCAGTGATGTTTATAATATTCCTGCTCTACCAGCCTGAGTCCCAAAATAAAGACGTTTGAAGAAGAACCCACAACCAGTGCACAATAAGCTTGTTATGTAGATGCAAAACAAGGTTTTATTTTTGAAATTTACCAAAGATTGCGGAATGGTTACAGCAGTATATTTTATCCTAATGTATTTCATAACTTTGTAACTTTTATTGCATCAATTTCTATTTTATTCAAAGTGGATCCTTTTTCTTTTCTCATCAGTAACTAATACTCCGAATGTAGTTGGAAAGAATACAGAAAAAAAAGATTAATACTCTGAATATAGTTAGAAAGAATACAGAAATGTTGTTATTTCTGATGGTTTTATGCTTGGTGATAAAAAGAGAGTAAAAGTTGGAGTCAGGACCATCACTAGGGTGTACAAATAATTGTTGTGGGGGCCCTGTATTTAGAAAAAATCTGATGTGAGGTGAGGTCTGGTGATTTATGGATAAAGATTTAGAATAATAGGTAAATAAGAGGTACATATGTATATGTTTATATACACACAAACACACACACACACACACACACACACACACTATCTCCCAGTGAGTGAATATGAAATGTATCCTGTCTGAAAATGAATGAGAGTCTCCCCAAAACAGCATGTCAGAATTATTCTGGCAACCCAGTATTATGCAATCCCATGAAATAAAATCCATGCCAATCCGTGGGAACAATCCACCACCAAGCTGTTCTCCTGGAAATGGGCCTGGCTATGGAGGACTCTCATGGTTTTATTAGTCTGAGTCTTAGTGCTCCTCCAGGCATCTGGTGTGGAGGAGAGAGGAGTGTTGGCAAATGGGAAGTAGCCCCAAGGGGAGAAACAAAAAGCAGGAACAGGGCCCACATGGGTCCTGGTCTGGGCTTAGAGCACTCCCTCCCCTCCCCAGACAGCACTGCTAGTTCTGGACAGTCCCAGTCTCCAGTGGGGGCTTACAACATGTCAAAGAAGGCACTCCAGCCCACTTGTGTGGGTTCCCAAAAGTGGTAAGATATGTCCATGCCCTTCAGAAGATAATTATCCAGCAGGAGGGACCCATTTGAAAATTATACAAAGTGACAAGTGCGGCCGGGTGCAGTGGCTCACACTTGTAATCCCAGCACTTTGGAAGGTCGAGGCAGGCAGATCACTTGAGGTCAGGAGTTCGAGACCAGCCTGGCCAAGATGATGAGACTCCATCTATAATACAAACACTAAAAAGCCAGGCATGGTGGTACGTGCCTATAATCCCAGCTACTCAGGAGGCTGAGGCAGGAGAATTGTATAGGCGGAGGCTGCAGTGAACCTAGATCATGCCACTTCACGTCAGCCTGGGGGACAGAGTGAGACTCTGTCTCAAAAAATAAATAAATAAATAAAAATAAGTGACAAGTGCTCTTTTAGAGATAAACTGCTTTGTCATGCAAAGTCAAAATCTACAATCTTGATAAAGTTCTTTAGAGGCATATGGGCAACTGTATCTTCATGTCCTCTAATAGATACCTTATATTGATTTTTTTCAAGTTTTTTTTTTTTCTTGAGGACACATCAGCACTAGAAGAGGAAGAAAGCAATAATTTTTCTCTTACCAATGCCCGTTTCAATAGCATAGATTGGAGTCATTATTCTAAGACTTTATTGTGCAAAAGAATCACCCTCAGAATATCAGATAATGCGGCCCAGGCAATTCTGTTTCTAAGAAGCACTTCAGGTGATTGAAGTGAACCATAGCTTGAGAAACACAAAACTAGAGACAGACTCATAAGCATCCTCACCTTTTGATATAAAGAATTATGTTAACAAAGCAAATAAATTATGTAGAATCCTAGGAATGTTGAATACAAAAGTTTAATGACTTTTAGGTTATATTATTGGCCCCTCTGTGACTGGGAGAGATGGAAAAAGATTTAGATCCAGGGACCTTTTCAATACTAAGGAATGATCTTTCCAGAAGTTGTTCTAAGGGCTTTATTATGTATTAAACTGATTTATATATAATCTTCACAACAACTTAAGAAGGTAGGTACCACTATTATCACCACTAACACATAAAAAAACTGAAAAACAGACAGTATAAGTAACTTGTCCAAGGTCACATAGCTAATAGGCGGAGACCTGAGATTCCAAACTAGGCGTTTCCTACACTAGTGTCCATGTTCCTGCTCACTGCATTGTGCTATTATTGAGTACATAAACAGAAATGCTGGCTACTACCAATAATCACTGGGGTGGCTCTTTGCATATTCTAAGGCATATCCCAGTAAACATCAAGGTGAAAAAGTCATAATACAGCTATACATTTTAGGTGCCTAACCACATTAAAGCAGTACTTTCCAATCTGGTTACACATTAAAATGACCTGAGGAGCTTTTAAAATAATTCAGTGTCCAGCTCCACTACTGACAAATAAAATCAGAATATCTAAGGGGGAAGCCTGGCGTAAGTACTTTTTTAAAAGTTCCCCAAATAATTTTAATGTGATACCATTGCATTAGACAGTTAAAAACACATATTTACTTAAAATTTAAAAACATGTCTTTGCAGATGGCCCCTTTTTGTTTTGTTTTAAGAAAATGAAAGAACGTTTAGTAAATATTCTACATATAGTTTGTGGAGTGTTTTGCAGTAGACTGAATTGAAATGCTTAATTATCAGTATATGTATAGTTATAAATTTGTTCAGAGTTTTATTTGTCTTTTTACTAAAAGGGATTTGGAGATAATAATGTGACAATCAATTGTTTAGAATAACAATTAAGTAGAATAACAATTAAGATGACTCTTAGGGCATTTGGAAGCCATTCTCTCCTAATTTCCTGATTCTAGATAATTTCCCTTTATTCAAAGGTAAACTATAATTGTTTCAGAACACACTTATGCCTACTAGATGAAATGCCAGATTTCTTCACATTCTCTTTTTGGATCAAGTCCATCTGAGTAGCCAGGGTCCTTTATCTATACCTGACACTTTTAAGGTTTTGTATGAAACATCTGTTTTTCATTTTTAAAATGTCAACTTGTCCATCTTGAATGGGCATTGGGTAAAGGAGACAAATCCTGCTTTGTCTAAAGAGCCCATCTTGATTGTTATGCCAAAACCATATTTCCTCCATTAATCAGATTCCTTAACAACTTGCTAGTAAAGGCAGTGGGCAGTGGATAATCCTGCGGTGCAACTTCTGTGTTAACCACTCCAGAGAATACTGTGTAGGGGACAGTAAAGTGTGCTTTCTCTCCAAAGTGTGGTTTTCCTACTACATCTTGTTCTTTACTCTACAATTTAAGTATTACAGTCACAAAAGAGATCCAGGGAGATTTAAAAATAATGGCTGTTGATCCTTTCAGCCCCCCTGCCCCCCGCCATACCCCTCTCCCCACAGAATCACTACTCTTTGTACTCAGCTGAGCTGATTGCCTTCTGTATTTCCCATCGGAAGGCCTAGCCCAGGAGCTACAGCCCCAGGGATTCTTTTATAACTGAAAAGATCTTTATAAAATGATATTTAGGAGACTAGACCCTCAACTCAACTCTGAGCCTCATAAAGACCCTCTTTTCCTCCCTTTACCCAACCCCCTGGGATATGGAGCCTCACAGTTTTTCCAAGAAGTGGTAGGGATGAATTAGAGTAGAATTTCACTACTGCTCAGACACTCTCCATGATGGCAAAAATCTTTTTTCACCATGCTCACTCCAAACACAAGGCCATTATTCTAACTTGACAGTAATACAGGTGAACAGAATTTGGGGATGGCATGCCTCTAACAGGAGCTTGAGTAAAATGCTGAAGCAGACTAGGAGTAGTGGCCCAGGCCCATCTTCTAGGGTTCCACATACTTTCATGAGTCAGAACCCATGTCACCTCTTCCCTTGCCAAGCATATAACACATGACTTACAGATGTTTGTTTGGTAAATGTTTACTGATGAATGAAAGTAGAAGTCAGAAAAGGGTAATGGGCATATTTTGGCAATTGTTGAAATGGAGGAATTGGTTGCTTAGAGCAAAAAACAAAATGACATTTTCACTTGTAGACTGCATTCCGTGACTACATGGGTCTTGGTCATTTTTCAATGCCGCCAGCTCCCTAAATCTGGCAAGATTTATGAATGCACAGAACTCTCTGCCAAGTCACATGTGCAAGCTGGCCTTAGCTTAGCAACAGTGGCTCCAATGCTTCCAATGAACTTTTTTTTTCAGCTCTGCCTTTCTGGTTGGCTGTCAGCATGATCTCATTAAGGCTGAGTGACCCAGGCCTGACTGTGGCAGCTCACACCGTTGGTATGCTGCTACTGTTTTCTCTCCCAAGACATCTGCTTCAGCACTGCTTCAGATAATACTTCATTATGTCCTGGAAATGTTTCTTACCACTTTGTGCACCATTGTGTGTCGTCCTCTTTGAAGTTAATGTGAGTCTTATGTGATGATATGATATACATCAGAGTGTACCTAAAAATTATGGCTTACTGCATAAAAAAATTAGAAAGATCCCCTTTTCATTTGTTAAATTCAAAACAACAGAACTCTAGTCTTCCTTTAGAAATGCAGGCAGTTTGCTTAGAGATTGAAGAGAGAAAGAGGAAAATAGTTTTTCTTACCCCTGCAGATCAGACCTTCAAGGTGGGTAAGGAACACTCATGCATCTGGGGAAGTGATGGGCTTACTCGGTGTTTATGGATCTTAAAGTCCCTAATAAGACTCTGGAAATACCTGTATAACAAATGTTTAAGTTAGAAAAAAAACGTGTTTCACATTCTACATTATGACTATGGGTGAGTATCTATTAGGACCCTATCTGCCTTTAAACCACCAAGCTATATAGGGGCTGTGTCAATAGTTCTTATATCTATAAATATTTGGTAATGAGCAAAATATTTAGACTTAACAATAGCTAAGGTTTAGAGTATTCTTACTATTTAGGATGTAGTGGGCTAAACATATGGCATAGATTTTCTACCTTATAAGTTAATGGTGTTGCATTTTCTACATTTTGCAGATGGGGCAACTGAGTAGTTGACAAAATAGGTAACTTACTTGCCCAAAGGTCAGTCAGTGTCTGTGAATCATAGACTTCTATGAATGTGATTTCCACGGATATGGTTAACAGAGTGTGCCCTGGCCTCCCAGCAGGCTGCAACTAGGGCACACTCTGTTAACCATATCCATGGAAATCACATTCATAGAAGTCTGGGAAAGCAGAAGATCTGCTCTTGGGTCCGGTGGAACTGCAGATTACCAGTGGGACAGTAACTGTTTTTCCTTGTAATCTCCATTTGAGTCTACTCTGCATCCAATTCCGTCAGCTCCCTATGTTCTCTGAGACATTGACCTATTTTATTCACCTTCACGAAGCAGATTATTGATGGGAGACAAAAAAGAAAATAAGGAGAAATTTATGCTAGATCTATCTCTGTGCTAGGCCAATTTACAGCAGATATCCAGCATGTAGCTATTGAATTCTGAGTTTATATGAACAAATTTTCTATATACCAGAGGATATTTGCCACCAAAGAGCTACAAATCCATGAGTGCCAGCTTCAAGACTAATATATCAATGGTAGTTCTTCTTGAATTTTTAAAATTCACTATAAGGAGAAAGTACTACTTTTTAATCAGAAAAAATTTTAACATGTTTAATGAAGTTTTTTAGATTTGTCATAATTTTAGTCAAATGATCTTTTGAGGGATTCCTTGTCAGACCAACACTTTAGTAATGACATGTGGAATATTACCTCAACAAAAATGTTTTCTAACTATATTGCCTCCCCTCCTCCTTACTTTTTCTATTGACTACAGGGTAGGAGCCTAGGTGACTTGATATTTTCTGTTTCTGGAGAAAAATATATGTGGAAAAAATAACTTTCAAGTCATTTTTATCCTCAAACTGTTTCTGCTGTAGCTATGATCATATATATAGTGCAATAATTCTCCATTAGAATATGACGTCTACTTGAAAAGGCTTCTTGTTAGTTAAATGTTTCGTTTATTGAAATATTGGCCCTATGTTCCCAGTGGTAAAAAAAAAAAAAAAAAGTAGAAAGGAGAAAGGAAGGAAGGGGGTAAAAGATGGTAGAATTCAACTTGAGACTGACCAAGAAGAAATAAAGAGATCAGGAATATGTCAAGTGTCCTTTCAGATATCAAATTTCAAACTAGTACTCCCATCCCAAATCACTCACAGTATCCTCTATCACCTGTAACTTTGAGAAAGCATAAACTAAGGCAGCAAGGAGGGTACATGTCAGGTGTCTTTGAATCAACTACTTCATGCAGTACATGCTCACAATGGATACGAACTAAGACCTTGACAAATCTCCAAACCCATAACTACCACCAATGTCCTGTTTTCCCCCTAAAATGCTCTGAAGGATATACTTTATTGAACACTTTGAGTTACCCCTTTGATTCAATTTGAATTTTTCATAGTGAAAGCATGAGAAAACTCAATGTCAAAGTAGCTAGAAAGCAAAGGAAATCAATTTTCTCATGTGACTGAAAAGTACAGAGCTCTCCTCAACAGCCTGAGTGAGGTCATCAGGACCTGAGTGTTCCCTCTCCGTTGCCCTCCCCTACTCCTCACCCTCATCCCACTTCTCTACTTGGCCCCCTCAGTGCTGCAGTTGGAAAGAGAGATGAAGAGAGCTGGACATCAGTGAGGGCCTCAGCTCTCTTCTTTCTTGGTGTTAAATTTACAGAGTGGTGGGGGAAGTAGGGCAAGGGAAATAAACCACAACATTCTGAGATCAGAGGAGCTTACCTCCCAGAATACAAGGGGAGGGGTAAAGATAACTCAGATTCTCGAGACAATAAAAACCACCAGGAGGTTGAGTGAGCAGCAAGAGATCTTAAACTGTGGCCTTTCACCAGAATAGACAGTGAGTCACACAGTGCCCAACAAGGACTGACGCCAGCACCCAGAAACTACAAGACAATGCAGAAACCACAAGATGCCTCATTCTCAGCACAGGGACAGTACAGAAGCTTCCTTTTGTTGCCCAAGAGAAGCAAAGGGAATCGGAGGTGACAAAGGCCCAGCAGAGAGGAACTTTGGAAAATTGAAGTATTTAATAAAAAAAAAACTTTATTATCCTTATGAGCCCCTGTGTAAATTAGCAATAACTGAATTAATCTTTGATAGGTAAGATTAAGAATCTCTGGTTTTTGATCCCATTGAAAGAGGTCTTGTCTGTTGACTAAACACAGTCCTCAAAAGAAGTTATCTGCTCCTCTAGCACATTGTACCAAATTTATCATCTCCAACTCCACCCTGTTTCTGAAGCCTCTTGATAGCATATCCTATCAAAACTAGTTTGGAAGTGCTTCGGACCAAGCCGTCTGCCTGAATCCCCTGACATGTTCCTGTAATCTCATTCCCTTGACTCTGTCATCCCAAGGTTTCACATCTAGAAGACTTGGCAACAAGTCCAGGATTTTTGGCCTTCCTTGACCTATCTTGCCTAAAGCATTATTTTATCAGCCTCTTCCTTCATCACATTTCTCCTTGTCGTCTGATCCAGAGAGCAATGTCACTGTCCTCTTTACTATATGTGGCTCCTTTTCCTTTGGTGTCTTCCACATTAACCAGGCCATGCTCTCTTAAAGCCTTCTTCATTCCAGGCAAGCTGGCTCTTTTCCTTTCCTAATGCTGTGATTATATCAACACAGAGCATGATCAGCAGGTGGTGAGCTGAGGATTGCTTCAAATACACAATATGAGCTTGCAATATTGTTCTCAGTAGCTATTGATCTTCTTTTGTGATATTGTTCTCAGTATATCTATTGTCCTCCAGGTAATCATTGAGGCTCTGGATGTCTAAAAATGGATGTGCAGTTTTCTGAAGCCTGTGGCGGTATCTGTATCTGGGAGCTGGGTAGCAGTTGAGGGAAAGAGATTAAGATTTCTTTTGACTCTTTTTACTTGGAGGGTTTATTGGTTTATTTATCTGTTTCATTTAGGTTTTTTTTTTTCCTGCTGCCTAGCAGAAATGAGGATTCAGAAGCAAATTAAATTCTATTTAAAAAAATTAAAAACAGTGCTCTGTTTCTGTGCACCTGTGTTGTGACTATGCTGTAAACTCACTTAAGTTTCCATCAGTGCTCTGCGACTTAATTAGCTTTTTGACCTTGGGTTTCTGTAGCTCAGTTTCCTCATCTTCAAATAAAGGTAATAATAGTGCTTTCCTCAGGGACATATTGTATTAAATGAAAAAATCAATGTAAATGCCTCAGTTCGGGGCTATGCATATAGGAAGCACTTAACAAAAATGAATTATTTTTATTCATGCAAACCTTCTGCATTCATTGAATTACGTGACAGTTAATTATCATGGAGCAATCTAAGGACTGATTCTGAGAGCATACAGTTAGGATATAACCCAGGATTTGTGGGCTCATGACAGAAAGTGTCAATCGGGGAAAAAAATAAAGATCACTCCTAGAGAGAAGAGACAGAGTAAGAAATGAAAGAACGTAGAGGTAGCATTAGAGAAATTCCCACAGGTTGTTCCTTTTGGCTCCAGTATCATTGCACATGGAGAATGGGACATTAGTCTGGAAAGTGTATAAGGAAGAGTCAAGGCAGATCAGTTAGGAAGGTCTGCCAGGAATAAAGAGAATATTAACTAAGGCAACAACAAACAAGTTAGTCAGAGATGAAAGGTGAGAAGGTCTGGGTGAATGACCACACATCTGAGAGATATTCAAGAAATAGAATTCTTAGGTATTTATTTATTTATTTATTTATTTATTTTTTTCCGAGACGGAGTCTCGCTCTGTCGCCCAGACTGGAGTGCAGTGGCGCGATCTCAGCTCACTGCAAGCTCCGCCTCCTGGGTTCATGCCATTCTCCTGCCTCAGCCTCCCGAGTAGCTGGAACTACAGGTGCCCGCCACCGCGCCCGGCTTATTTTTTGTACTTTTAGTAGAGACAGGGTTTCACCATGTTAGCCAGGATGGTCTCGATCTCCTGACCTCATGATCCACCCGCCTCGGCCTCCCAAAGTGCTGGGATTACAGGCGTGAGCCACCGCACCCGGCCGAATTCTTAGGTTTTGATTACTAATTAGATATGCAGGGGTTGAGGAGGTGATAAAGAAGAAAGAGAAGAAAAGGTTAAAGATAACTGTCTGTTTCTGACTTGGTGGCATAACTGGTTAGATTGTTAGATGTGGGTCTAGACTCCAAAATAAGAAACACATGAAAAGGAGCAAGCTTGAATGGAGATGCAAATAATTCAGTTACAGTTAGGTTGAAGTGGAGGAGCCCATGTTGGAAAGATAAATTAAATATGCTGTAATTCATTTTTAAAAATGGATTTGACATTTAGGGAAAAGATCTGGTTTACAGATATGTATTTGGGCGCCATCAGCACCTATCTCATTTATAGATAAGATTGCCAAGGAAACAGGGACTGGAAGAAAAGGACTAATGACAGCAGAGAGCTGTGACCTTGGCCCGGTGCAGTGGCTCACGCCTATAATCCCAGCACTATGGGAGGCCAAGGCAGGGGATTATAAGGTCAGGAGTTTGAGGCCAGCCTGGCCAAAATGGCAAAACCCCGTCTCTACTAAAAATACAAATATTAGCTGGGCATGGTGGCACGCACCTGTAATCCCACCTACTCGGGAGGCTGAGGCAGGAGAATCACTTGAACCTGGGAGGCAGAGGTTGCAGTGAGCCAAGATTGCACCACTGCACTCCAGCCTGGGTGACAGAACGAGACTCCATTTCAAAAAAAAAAAGAGAGCGAGAGAAAGAGCTCTGACCCTTAGGATGAGTAGGGACAGAGGATCCCATGAAGGAAGCCATTTGAAGTGGACAGAAGGTTAATCTAGAAATCGATATAGTAGCACCTTGGGAAAGAAGGGATATTTAATAGGCCAGATGCTTCAGAAGGTTCAAAGTACCCATTCTTGGTTACTGAGGACTAAGAAACAAACAGAATGTGAGGGTGTAGTTTTAGGCTTTACATTCTTCCTAAAATCTTAAATAGTATAGCCATTCACTGCTTTCCCCATCCTCATTCTTTGTCCCCAGTCATTACAGTTGATTCTGTTGCTACCTCTCAATATCTAGATTCACCCACCACTTTGGTTTTGTTCTACTCAATTCCTTTCTGCTGATTCCTCGTTTCCTCTCTCTTCCTTAAAGTTCCCATGCAAGCTCTTCATCTCATTACTCTTCCTGGTACCCTCATTATTTTTCAACAGTATTCTACCTGGACTTTATGCCTTTAATCCCTTTACAACATCCATTTTCAAGGCTTTTTAACATATGTTTAAATTTTAAAAGCTACCCCTCTTGATGTGTATTATACTTTCATATACTTAAGACTCTGCATAACCTGCTTAACCCCAGTAGTATCCACGGCTCCCTCTCAGCTTTCTGAATACACTACAGTTTGTTCCCTCTAGCCCCAGGCTCATTGCACAGCGCATTCCTTCTTCCTGAAACACTCTTCACCTTCCATTAACCTACCTCTCACTTGACCTTTTCCTCCCAGCTTAAATGGCACATCCTCCTTTGAGATCCCTACCCTGACCCTTAACATGGGGAAGGTGTTTCCTCTGGGTGTTCCCATGTGTCTGTGCTTATCCCATCATACAAGTTAGCACATTTAATTGTAATGATCTCATGCTATTTTCCCTGTAAAACTGGGAGTTTCTCAAAGATCCTATTTTCTTTATCAATATATACTCTGCATATAGAAGGAACCAACTAATATTTGTTGAATGGAGTAATAACTATGTAATCACATAAAAGTTGATTACAATGTAAAATATGAAACTGGACTATATGTACAAATTACAACAATTATATAAAACATATTCGTATGTACATAAAGTATCAGAACACATGCAAAAAATGCTATAACTGTATGAGAGTTATATGAAAGATTGTGTAAGGGCAGTGATTTTAGAGGTGATTAACTTTTTTCCCTTAATTTTCTAGATTGTCAGTGATTTCATTACAATTTTTATAAGAAATACATAATATTTAAAAAATATGTTGTCATATTTTTCCAGGGCCGGGCGTGGTGGCTCACGCCTGTAATCCCAGCACTTTGGGAGGCCGAGGCGGGCAGATCACAAGGTCAGGAGATCGAGACCATCCTGGCTAATACAGTGAAACCCCATCTCTACTAAAAATACAAAAAATTAGCCAGGTGTGGTGGCAGGCGCCTGTAGTCCCAGCTACTCCGGCTGGGACCAGGCTGAGGCAGGAGAATGGTGTGAACCCGGGAGGCAGAGCTTGCAGTGCAGCCAAGATGGCGCCACTGCACTCCAGCCTGGGTGACAGAGTGAGACTCCGTCTCAAAAAAAAAAAAAAAAATACATTGTCATATTTTTCAGTTAATAAAGAACAATTACACTAATATACTTAAATGTTTCTTTTTGAAGCAATAAAACAAAATATAATCATTGATGATACCTAAATTTTAAAACAACAAATCCTTGTATGTTTTCCCATTAACATTTGCAAAACTTCCAACTTTGTTGAATACCAAGCCTTATAATTATTCATTTACCATAATTATTAGTTGGTGTTTAAGTTAAAATAAATGTTTATTGCAAATTTAAAAAAAAAAGAAAAAAAAACTTTTCGATCTGATACATAAATTCAATAAAATTTCAGGATACAAAAAAAATGTTTCTTTATAAAATATTTTATTTACTGGAATATTTCCAAGCATGAATTACTCTTACTCTAACATGACTTTGAGCCTGGAAAACATAAGAGAGTGGGATGATAAAAACAGAAATTCTAAAATTTACTTTCTTAGATCCTTTTTAAATCAGATCTTGTCCTTAATGATTCCCCTTTGTGGGTGCTCTCTTTCTGCCCATTTCTCATATACACTTTTGCAAACTAAGATGCCTGCTGTTTTAACTTGAACTACATAACGAAAAAGTTAAATTCACTCTGTACCTTGCCTAATGTGCCCTACTCAAAAGAGATAACCTTACTTGAGGTTGTTTGTGATACAAAATATTTAGTTTTGACCTATGAAACAAACCAGTAATTTTGTTGGCCTTTGAAACAAACCATTAAACTTTGAGGTAAAAAATAATAATTTAATATTCAAGGTTTGTTAACTGTATCTTCACCTAAAATCTTAGTCTCACCCTCTCTCTGGCTCTACCCAATTTCTACTCTCTGTGCCTCAGACACAGAAATGGAATTGGCTCAGGGAATTCTTCAGGGTATTTCCCAAACTTCTTGCCAACCTTTAACATCATCAAATATTTTCTTTAGGTTTTTTAATCTAATGGGTAAATTTTTTTTTATTTCCCTAACTACTAGATCACAGTAAAAAGTTTAAATAATATAGAATAAAGCCAGGCATGGTGGCTTATGTCTGTAATCCCAGTGCTTTGGGAGGCTGAGACAGGAGGATTGCTTGAGGCCAGGAGTTTGAGGCCAGTCTCAGAAACACAGCTAGACTCTGTCTCTACAAAAAATTTATTAAGACTAGCCAGGTGTGATGGCACACACTTACAGTTCCAGCTACTTGGGAAGCTAACCTGGAGTTTGTCAATGTATACATATATATATATATATATATATATATATATATATATATTTTTTTTTTTTTTTTTTTTTTTTTTTTTTTTGAGACGGAGTCTTGCTCTTTCGCCCAGGCTGGAGTGCAGTGGCGCAATTCGGCTCACTGCAAGCTCCGCCTCCCGGGTTCACGCCATTCTCCTGCCTCAGCCTCTCCGAGTAGCTGGGACTACAGGCGCCCGCCACCACGCCCGGCTAATTTTTTGTATTTTTTTAGTAGAGACGGGGTTTCACCGTGGTCTCGATCTCCTGACCTCGTGATCCGCCCGCCTCGGCCTCCCAAAGTGCTGGGATTACAAGCGTGAGCCACCGCGCCCGGCTACATATATTTATTTTTATGTGAGTAAATCTTTTGGTTTGTTCCTGTGTGCTTCAGAATTTTGTGTTTTGCTTAGGAATTTTCCATATTACAAGGCAAAAAAGATAGTCTTTTATTCTTTTTTCTGTTTTAAATATTGATTTTTAATATTGAGATATGTTATTTAGTGAATTGATTCATTATTTTATGTTTAATTTTTGTGGGTAGATAGTAGATGTATATATTTATGGGGTACATGAGATATTTTAATACAGACATACAATGCATAATAATCACAGTAGGGTAAATAGAGTGTCCACCACCTCAAACATTTATCCTTCCTTAGTGTAACAAACGATCCAATTGTACTCTTTTAGTTATTTTTCAATGTACAATAAATTATTGTTGACTGCAGTCATCCTGTTGTACTATAAAATACTAAGTCTTATTTATTTTTGTACCAATTCTCCATCTCCACTTCTCCCCTCCCACTACCCTTCCAAACCTCTGGTAGCCATTTTTCTATCTCCAAGAATTCAGTCGTTGTTTTACTTTTCTTAGGTCCCACAAATAAATAAGAACATGAAAAGTTTGTTTTCCTGTGTTTTGCCTATTTCACTTAACATAATGTCCTCTAGTTCCAAACATGTGGTTGCAAATGACAGGGTCTCTTTCTTTTTATAGCTGTATAGTACACCATTGTGTATATGTACCACATTTTCCTTATCTATTCATCTGGTAATGGATACTTAGATTGGTCTAAACCATGGCTATTGTGAATAGTACTGCAATAAACATGAGAGTGCAAATACATCTTCAATATACTGATTTCCTTTCTTTTGGGTATATAGCTACCAGTAGGATTGCTAGATCATATGACAGTTCTATTTTTCATTTTTGGGAAACCTACATACTGTTGTCCATAGTGGTTTCACTAATTTACCTTCCACCTAACAGTGTAGAAGAATTTCCTTTTCTCCACATCTTTGTCAGCGTTTGCTATTGCCTATCTTTTGGATAAAAACCACTTTAAGGAAGATAATATCTTACTGTAGTTTTGATTTGCATTTTTCTGATGATCAGTTATGTTGAGCACCTTTTCATATATCTGTTTGCCATTTATATGTCTTCTTTTGAGAAATGTCTATTGACACCTTTGCTCATTTTTAATTAGACTGTTAGATTTATTTTCCTATTGAGTTGAGTGCCATATATACTCTGGTTATTAATCCTTTTTCAGATAATAGCTTGCAAATATTTTCTCCCAGTCTGTGGGTTGTTTCCTTACTTTGTTGATTGTTTTCTTTGCTGTGCAGAAGATTTTTAACTTTATGTGATCAGATTTGTCCGTTTTTGCTTTGATTGCCTGTGCTTGTGGGGTATTATTTAAGAACTCATTGCCCAGATCAATGTCCTGGATAGTTTCTCCAATGTTTTCTTATAGTAGTTTCATAGTTTTAGGTCTTTGATTTAAGTCTTTAATCCATTTTGGATTTGATTTTTGTATATGACAAGAGATAGGAGTCTAGTTTCATTATTCTGCATATGGATATCCAATTTTGCAAGCACTTTTTATTGAAGAGGTTGTCCTTTCTTCAGTGAATAACCTAGGCATCTTTGTCAAAACTGAGTTCACTGTAGGTGTGTGCATTTGTGTCTGCATTTTCTATTCTGTACCATTGGTCTATGCATCTGCTTTTATGCCAGTACCAAGCTGTTTTGGTTACTATAGCTTTGTAGTATAATTTTCAGTCAGATAATGTGATTCCTCCAGTCTTTTGTGGTTTTACGTAAATTTTAATGTGTTTTTTCCTATTTCTGTGAAGAATATCATTGGTACTTTTAAAGAAATTGATTGAACCTATAGATTACTTTGAGTAGTGTGGACATTGACAATATTGATTCTTCCAATCCATGAACATGAAATATCTTGCCATTTGTTATGTATCCTCTTCAATTTCTTGAATAATATTTTATAGCTTTAATTGCAGAGATGTTTCACTTTTTTGATTGAATTTATTCCCAGGTATTTTATTTTATTTGTAGCTATTATAAGTGGGGTTATTTTCTTGATTTTCTTGTCAGATTGTTCAGTATTGGCATATAGAAATGCTATTGATTTTTGTAAGTTGATTGGACATCCTACAAATTTACTGAATTTGTTTATCAGTTTGAATAGTTTTTCTGAAGAGTCTTTAGGTTTTTCTGAATATAAGACCATATTATCTACAAACAAGGATAATTTGACTTTTTCCTTTCCAATTTGGATGCACTTGCTTTCTTTCGTTTGTCTGATTGCTCTAGCTAGGACTTCCAGTACTATATTTAGTAACAGTGGTGACAGTGGGCATCCTTGTCATGTTCCAGATCTTAGAGGAAAGGCTTTTAGTTTTTCCCCAATCAGAATGACACTAACTATAGGTGTAGCATATATGGCTATCATTGTGTTGAGGTATGTCCCTTCTATCCTCAGTTTTTGAGGCTTTTTATGATAAAGAGATATTGAAATTTATCAAATGCTTTTTAGCATCAGTTGAAATGATCATATGTTTTTGTCCTCCATGCTGTTGATATGATGTATCTTGTTGATTAATTTGCATATGTCGAATCATCCTTGCATCCCTTAAATCCCACTTGGTCAGGATGAATGATCTTTTTAATGTGTTGTTGAACTCCGTTTGCTAGGGATTTTTGCATCAATGTTTATCAGGGATATTGGCCTGTAGTTTTCTTTTTTGAAGTGTCTTTGCCTGGTTTTGATATTAGGGTAATACTGGCCTTGTAGAATGAATTTGGAAGTATTCTTTCCCTCTGTTTTTCAGAATAGTTTGAGTAGGATTGGTATTAGTTCTTCCTTAAATGTTTGCTAAAATTCAGCAGTGAAGCCATGTGGTCCTGGTGTTTTCTTTGCAGGGAGAATTTTATTACAACTTTAATCTAAGTGCTTATTATTGGTCTTATCAGGTTTTTAATTTCTTCATGGTTCAATCTTGGTAGGTGATATGTGTCCAGGAATTTATTCATTTATTCTCAGTTTTCCAATTTATTGGCATATAGTTGCTCATATTACTCTCTAATGATTCTTCGAATTTCTGTGGAATTGGTTGTAATGTCTCCCCTTTTATCCCTGATTTTATTTGTTTGGGTTTTCTCTCTGTTTTTCTTAGTTGGGCTAAAGTTTTGTCAAATTTGTTTATCTTTTTGAAAAACCAGCTTTTTGTTTCATTGATCTTTGCTATTGCTTTTTTTGTTGTTGTTTCAGCTTCATTTATTTCTGCTCTGATATTTATGATTTCTTTTTTTCTACTAATTTTGATTTTGGTTTGCTTACTTTTCAAGTTTGTTACGGTGCATCATTAGGTTGTTTATTTGAAGTTTTTCTACTTTTTTGATGTAGGTGTCTATTGCTATAAACTTTCCTTGTAGTACTGCTTTTGCTGTATCCCACAGGTTTCCATATGTTGTATTTCCATTTGCATTAGTTTAAAAAATTTTTTCAATTTTTTTCTTAATTTTTTCATTGGCCTACTGGTCCTTTCAGAGCATATTGTTTAATTTCTATGTGTTGTATGTATAGTTTCCAAAATTTCTCTTGTTATTGATTCCTAGTTTTTTACCATTGTTGTTAGAGAAGATACTTGATATAATTTTATTTTTTTGAATTATTTGAGATGTGTTTGTAGCTTAACATATGGTCTATCCTTGAGAATGATCCATGTGCTGAGGAGAAGAATGTGTATTCTGAATTCATTGGATGAATGTTCTGAAAATCACTATTAGGTCCATTTGGTCTATAGTGCAGATTAAGTCCAGTGTTTCCTTGTTTATTATTTTTTTCTGGATGATCTGTCTAATGCTGAAAATCAGGTGTTGAAGTCTCCAACTACTATTGTACTGAGGTCTATCTCTTCAGCACTAATATTTGCTTTATATACCTGGGTGTTCCAGTTGGGTGCATGTAAATTTATAATTGTTATATCCTCTTGCTGAATTGACCACTTTATCATTATATAATGACCTTTGTCACTTTTTCTAGTTTTTGTCTTAATCTATTTATCTGAATGACTATATCTATTTCTGCTATTTTTTGGTTTTCACTCGCATGAAATATTTTTTTCACCCTATGTTTACCTTTATAAGTGAAGTCTGCTTCTTGTAGGCAACAGATCATTGGGTCTTGATTTCTTTTCATCCACTCAGCCATTCTTTGTCTTTTGATTGGACAGTTTAGGCCATTTACATTCAATGTTATTATTAATATGTAAGGACTTTTGCCATTTTATTACTTGTTTTCTGGCTGTTTTGTGGTATTCTTGTCCTTCTTTCCTTTCTTCTTCTCTTCCTTTTAGTGAAGACTTTCTCTGGTGATTTGTTTCCATTTCTTGCTTTTTATTTTTTAGGTATCTTTTGTATGTTTTTTGATTTGAGATTACCATGAGGCTTGCAAATAATATAACCCATTCTTTTAAACTGATGACAACACTGATTGCATGAACTAAATAACCAAAAGACAAGCAAAGATAAAGCTAATAAAATCTCTACACTTTACCTTCTTTCCTCTGCTTTTTAACTTTTTGTTTCTAAATATATCTTATTATACAATATCTTGAAAAGTTTTTTTAGTTATTATTTTTAAAAGGTTCATCTTTTAGTCTTTCTACTCAAGGTATAAGTGGTTCACACACCACAGTTACAGTGTTATAACCTTCTGTGTTTTTCTGTGTACTTGCTATTACCAGTGAGTTTTGTACCTTCAGATTATTTATTATAGCTCATAAACATCCTTTTCTTTCAGATTAAAGAATTCTCATAAGCATTTCTTGTAGGTCTGGTGTTGATGAAGTCCTTCAGCTTTTGTTTGTCTGGGAAATACTTTGTTTCTTCATATTTGAAGGAAAGTTTTGTTGTATGTACTATTCTAGGATAAAAGTATGTCATGCCACTCTCTCCCAACCTATAAAGTTTCCACTGAGAAGTCTGCTGCCAGATGTATTGGAGTTCCTTTGTATGTTATTTGTTTCTTTTCTCTTGCTGCTTTTAAGATCCTTTCTTTATCCTTGACCTTTGGGAGTGTATTAGTTTGTTTTCATGCTGCTGATAAAGACATAACCAAGACTGGGAAGAAAAAGAAGTTTAATTTGACTTACAGTTCCACATGGCTAAGGAGGCATCAGAATCATGGCAGGAGGTGAAAGGCACTTCTTATATAGCAATGGTAATAGAAAATGAGGAAGATGCAACAGCAGAAACTCCTGATAAAACCATCCGATCTCGTGAGACTTATTCACTACCATGAGAACAGCATGGGGAAACTGCCCCCATGATTCAAATTATCTCCCACTGGGTCCCTCCCACAACACATGGGAATTATGGAAGTACAATTCAAGATGAGATTTGGGTGGGGACACAGAGCCAAACCATCTCATTCCTCCCCAAACCCCTCCAAATCTCATGTACTCACATTTCAAAATCAATCATGCCTTCCCAACAGTCCCCCAAAGTCTGAACTCATTTCAGCATTAACCCAAAAGTCCACAGTCCAAAGTCTCATCTGAGACAAGGCAAGCCCCTCTGCTTATGAACCTGTAAAATCAAAAGCAAGCTAGTTTGTTCTTAGATACAATGAAGGTACAGGTATTAGGTAAATACAGCCATTTCAAATGGGAGAAATTGGCCAAAGCAAAGGGGCTACAGACCCCATGCAAGTCCAAAATCCAACGGGGCAGTCAAATTTTAAAGCTCCAAAATGATCTCCTTTAACTACAGCTCTCACATCCAGGTCACGCTGATGTAAGAGGTGGGTTCCCATGGTCTTGGGCAGCTCTGCCTCTGTGGCTTTTCACAGTACATCTTTCACAGGCTGGCATTGAGTGTCTGTGGCTTTTCTCAGTGCACAGTGCAAGCTGTAGGTGGATCTACCATTCTGGGGTCTGGAGAACGGTGGCCCTCTTCTCACAGCTCCACTAGGCAGTGCCCCAGTAGGGACTCTGTGTGGGGGTTCTGACCCCATATTTTCCTTCCACACTGCCCTAGCAGAGGTGCTCCATGAGAGGCCTGCCCCTGCAGCAAACTTCTGGCTGGGCATCCAGGCATTTCCATACGTCTTCTGAAATCTAGGTAGAGGTTCCCAAACCCCAATTCTTGACTTCTGTGCACCTGCACACTCAACACCACATGGAAGCTGCCAAGGCTTAGGGCTTGCACCCTCTGATGCCATGGCCTGAGCTCTACATTGGCCCCTTTCAGCAATGGCTGGAGTGGCTGGGACACAGGGCACCAAGTCCCTAGACTACACACAACACAGGGACCCTGGGCCCTGCCCACAAAACCATTTTTTTCTCCTAGACCTCCAGGTCTGTGATGGGAGAGGCTGCCACAAAGTTCTCTGACATGCCCTGGAGACATTTTCCCCTATTGTCTTGGGGATTAACATATGGCTTCTCATTACTTATGCAAATGTCTGCAGATGGCTTGAATTTCTCCTCAGAAAATGGGATTTTCTTTTCTACCATATTGTCAGACTGCAAATTTCCCAAACTTTTATGCTCCATTTCTCTTTTAAAACTGAATGCCTTTACCAGCACCTAAGTCACCCCTTGAATGCTTTGCTGATTAGAAACTTCTTCTTCCAGATACCCTAAGTCTTCTCTCTCAAGTTCAAAGTTCCATAAATCTCTAGGGCAGGGCAAAATGCCACCAATCTCTTTGCTAAAACATAGCAAGAATCACCTTTGTTCCAGTTCCCAACAGGTTCTTCATATCCACCTGAGACCACTTCAGCCTGGATTTCATTGTCCATATCATTATTAGTTTTGTCAAAGCCATTCAACAAGTCTCTCAGAAATTCTCAACTTTCCCCCATTTTCCTGTCTTCCCTTGAGCCCTCCACACTGTTTCAATCTCTGCCTATTACCCAGTTCCAAAGTCACTTCCACATTTTCAGTTATCTTTTCAGCAACGCCCTACTCTACTGGTACCAATTACACTGTTTTTACAGTGTAATTTACAAATTATATATTTTTATGTATCTACAATTTGCTGATAAAGACATAACCAAGACTTATAGTTCCACATGGCTGGAGAGGCATCAGAATCATGGTGGGAAGTGAAAGGCACTTCTTACATGGCAGTGACAAGAGAAAATGAGGAAGATGCAGAAGCAGAAACCCCTGATAAAACCATCAGATCTCAACGAGACTTATTCACTACCATGAGAACAGTATGGGGGAAACTGCCTCTATGATTCAAATTATCTCCCAGTGGGTCCCTCCCACAACACGTGGGAATTATGGGAGTATAATCCAATATGAGATTTGGGTGGTGACAGAGAACCAAACCATATCAGAGAGTTTGATTATTAAATGTCTTGAGGTAGTCTTTTTTGGGTTAAATCTACTTGGTGCTCTATAGCATTCTTGTACTTGAATATTGATATCTTTCTCTAGTTTTAGGAAGTTCTTTGTTATTATCCCTTTGAATAAACATTCTACCCTAACCTATCTCTCTACCTCCACCCTAATGCCAAAGGCTCTTAGATTTGCCCTTTTGGGGTTATTTTGAGATTTTGTAGGCATGCTCCATTCTTTTGTATGCTTTTTTCTTTTTTCTCCTCTGCTTCTATATTTTCAAGTAGCCTGGCTTCAAGCTCACTAATTTTTTCTTCTTCTTGATCAATTTTGCTATTAAGAGACTCTGATGCATTCTTCAGAATGCCAATTACATTTTTCAGCTCCAGAATTTCTGCTTTATTCTTTTTAATTATTTCAATCTCTTTCAAAATTTATCTGATAGTATTCTAAATTCTTTTTCTGTGTTATCTTGGATTTCATTGAGTTTTATCAAAATGGCTATTTTGACTTCTCTTTCTGAAAGGTCACATATCTCTATCTCTCCTGGATTGGTCACTAGTGCCTTATTTAGTTTATTTGGTGAGGTCATGTTTTCCTAGATGGTCTTGATGCTTATAGATATTTGTTGGTGTCTAGGCATTGAAGAGTTAGGTATTTATTATAGTCTTCACAATCTGGGCTTATTTGTACACATCTTTCATGGGAAGGCTTTCCAGGTATTCAGAGAAACTTGGGTGTTGTGATCTAGATCTTTGGTCACTGCAGCCATATCTACTTTAGGGGACATCCCAAGCTCAGTAATGCTGTGGCTCTTGCAGACTTTTAGAAGTATTGCCTTGGTGGCCTTGGGTAAGATACAGAATTCCCTGGATTACCAGGGAGATTCTCTTGTTCTCTTCCCTTAGTTCCTCTCAAACAGAGTCTCTGGCTTCTCTGTCTCTCTCTCTCTCTCTCTCTCTCTCTATCTCTCTCTCTCTCTCTGTGTGTGTGTGTGTGTGTGTGTATGTGTGTGTGTGTTGAATTTCCTGGAGATGGGAGATGGATGACACAAGTACCTCTGTGGTCATCACTACTGGGACTGTGCTAGGTCAGATGTAAAGTCAGCATAGCACTGGCTTTCACCCAAAGCCCTCAGTGACCACTGCCTGGCTACCACCTATGTTTACTTAAGGCCTTAGGCCTTTACAATCAACAGGTGGCAAATGCAGCCAGGCTTTTGTCCTTATTTTCTGGGTGGAGGGTTCCTCCTGGCCCCAGGTGGGTCCAAAGATGTTATCCATGAGCCAGGTCTTGGATTCAAGGACCTTAGGAATCTACCTGGTGCTCCATTTTACTTTGAGTGAGCTGGCACCCAAGCCATGAATGAAACGAAGTCCTTCCCACTCTTTTCTCTCTTTTCCTCAAGCTGAGGAGTCTCTCCCGATGCCCACCTCAGGCTGGTGGCAAGTAGTAACCTGGTTACTGCTGACGATCACTCAAGACCTAAGGGCTCTTCAGTGAGCTTGTGGTGAATGCTGCCAGACCCGAGCTTCTCTCTTCAGAGAAGTGGGCTCCCCTCTGGCCCAGGCCAGGTCCAGAAATGCCATCCCGAAGCCAAGGCTTGGAATTAAGGATCCTAGGATCCCGCCTGGTGCTCTACCCAACTGTGGCCAAGCTATCACCCAAGCAGCAAGACAAAAAGTCCCCTTTACTCTTCCTTCTCCTTTCCTCAAGCAGATGGGGTCTCGCCCCACAGCCACCACAGCGGGGAATGTACTGGTTCACACCTGAAGCCAGCATAGCTCTGAGTCTCACCCAAGGCCTGTTAAAGTACTCTCTTGCTACTACTGCTGATTAGTCAGGGCCCCAGGGCTCTTTAGTCAAAATGTGATGGATTCTGCCAAGACTGGGTCCTTTCCATCAAGACAACAGTTTCCCTTCTAGCCCAGGGTGAGTTTAGAAATGTTGTCCAGGAGCTAGGGCCTGAAATCAAGGCCTCAGCACTCTGCCTGGTGCCCTATTCTACTGTTGCTACTCTGGTATACAAGTTGCAAGACAGAGTTCTCTTTACTCTTCCCTCTTCTCTCCTCAAGCAGAGTAAAGGAGTCTCTCCTGGAGCTGTGAGCTGCACTTCACAGGGTTGGGAGATGAGTGATGCAAGCACTCCCTTGGCCACCCCAGCTAATGTCTCACTAGGTTGCATGCTCCTCAAGTCCACTGGCTCTGAGCCCAGCACAGGACAATAACTTGCCCTGGAACCACAGCCGCTGTAGCCTAGACTGCCTTTCAAGTTTACTTAGGACCCCAGAACACTTCAGCTCATGGTGGCAGGGCTTGCCGGAACTTAAGTAAGTTCTGACCACTGGGATAGATGTTTTGCCTCTGGCTAGGGATGGTCTAAATACTCCCTTGGTGGGTAGAGTTCTGCCTTGTGTTGCTTTCTGCTGTGACAGCAGCAGCACTGAGTTCCAGCGCAAAGTCCCACAGTCACTGTGCTCTCCCTCCGCTAAGCACACAGACTCTTTCGTCATGTCACTTGGAGGTTGGGGGGAGGGGTAGGTAGCAGCAGCAATTCAAGGCTGTCTTTCCTACCCTCCTCAGTGCCTCCTTCCTTAATAAGATCTTAAGTCAGGTGCTATGATCACTTGCTTGATTTTCGGTTCTTATGAATGTGCTTTTTTGCGTGGATAGTTGTTCAGTTTGGTGTTCCTGCAGGGGTCATGATCACTGGAGGCTGCTATTCAGCCATCTTGCTTTATCTCCTCCTCAAAATTTATTTTTTTATTTTTATATGACATGTCATATGGTTTTACTGTCTTCTATGGCAAAAATTATTTTGCAGATCTTTTAAAAAATTTCAAACATTTAAGTTTTTATCAATATTTACATTTTGTTAAATTCCATTTATTTGATTATAAAACAAAATTGTCTTTCCAATATATTGAAAAGGAATAAGTGCCAGGTCATTAAATATACAAATCAACTGTGATATATGTATATTTCAGAAATCTGATTTCTGAAATCTGAAAGAAATCCTTAATAAATATTTATGGCTTTCCATGTGATTGGAGAGAATTCAGGTAGCACATTCATAATATATTTCTTTATTTTCCAAGTATTTTTTAAATCAACATTTAAATTATTCAAGTATTGTAACTAAATACAAATTTTAATATAACATCAGGAAGTGGATTATATTTTTTACAATGTTATTCTTAAATACTACCTCATGTTTTTTACTTACAAAACATTTATATACCTAACTTTATTGTGTACATATACATTTTTTGCTTGATGTCCTATCAGAACTGTAAAACTCTTTTCAGTCATATTTTCTCCCAAATGATCAAATTACTTAGTTTCTAAAGGTTTCCTACATAATTCATTCTCCTGCTTTGGCCAAGACCCAAAGTGTTCATTCTGGGACTTTCTTTCAATATTTTTCTACATGACTCCTACTTTTTACTTCCCAGGTCTTCCTCTTTCTTAGTTTACTGCCTTCTTGTTGAGCATGCTTCCATCAGAACATATTTCCCTAGAGGAGTGTGATTTTGTTAAATGGCTGTAGATCTCTTTGGTGAATAATCAAGGGAATTACTACTATATATACTAGCTGTGTCATTGTGATATCTTTCCCAAGGTGTCCTGGCCTTCCCTTCAATGGGCTCTGGCTCATAGATGACTTGCCTTGAGTTGATGGTTGACTAACCCCACCTCACAGTTTATGATTACCATTGCCACCATATCTCTCAAACACTACAGGTTATATATTAGCCAGTCTCTGTGTTTTCATTTCTCTTCTTTTTTCTGCCTACTTTTTACTTTAAAATCCCTTCCTTCTCATAATATATAATACATTTTCTTTGCTGTAATGATTTGAAAGTTAAAAGTTTATTTTTATTTCACTAGTAGTGGAATATATAATTCCACTACTATATATATTATATAATCATTATATATTATACATCAATTACATATAATTTTATATATCTAAAATTGTTTTCAAAAGAACAAAAACATGATAAATAGATCACCAAACACATAGCTATAGATATAGATAGATCAATAGATAATTTTTTTCTTTTGAAAAAAATTAATTTATTATCTTTTTAGGATTTCCTTATGGTGAATTGTATTTTCTGAATCTGTTTTATGTCTCTTTTTCTCATTCATCAATTTTCTTCTCTTCTGAATATAAAAACATTCATTAGTTCACTTTCTATTTTGTTAATTCTAGTTTTGCAATTATTTCATATCCTTTCTATTGCCTCCAGTATGGCTTTTAATTCCACAAATGTTTATTTTTATTACTGTACAGCCTTTACCAATCATATATTATGTTTTTATTGGAAACCAGATTTAGTTTCATAAACATGATGTCCCCTTTGATACTTAGGTGTAATTTCTGACTCCTGTATATTTTGATAGGTCTAGTACTTTTCTCTATCATTGTAAAAATTTTCTGCTCATTTTATTCTAGTTCCCTGGAGGAGAAAACCATGTGATGCAGTTTCTCATTGTTTGTGGTCCCGTTGGGAACAAGCTTAACAGGTTTTTGCTAGGGCAGCAATCCACTCTGCAAGGTAACCCATGTGAAACTTTTCTATTCCTCTAGCTGTTCCTTCAGGTGGAAACCTCGTTACTAGATTTTCAGCTACTGCAGTTGTTCACTCTATGTGGCAGCTTCACCAACTTCTTTCATATCTCCTACAACTGCTTTTTCTCTAATCTGCTCTTACCACTATGATTAGATAAATTGACTTTTGCCATAATGTCCTTCATGAATGTCCATAAATGATGTTTTGCCAGAGTAAAGGGAATTTCTAGAAGATTCTCACTCCCCTTTTCAATTTCTATGCCTATCATAGCTAACTGAAGCTTCCCCAAGTTTTGTTATGGAACTTATATTCATTTAACAATTTTTTTTGAGAGCTGAGGATACTATGATAGAAGCATATAAATCTTGAACCTCACGATTTATGTATCCTCTTATATACCTAATAGGGAGAGGTCAGACTATAAACACATAAACATGTAAATGTACTTGATGGCAGACAGAAATGTTAGATAGAAAAACAAAGCAAGGTCAAGTACAAAGGAGGAATCAAGTGGAACACATTTTCTAGACTTTGTAATGATTTATATCCCCCATGAAAACACATTTTTGTCCATTTAATTTCTATTTTCTTTGGAATCTACGAACAGAAGAGAAGCATCAGGGTAGCAGGAAGAGTTGGATGCTTCTGCTATCCTCGCCAGCTTCGCATGGAAGTCTTCCTCTTTCTCCTCAGAGAACTCTCCTTAGAGTCCTAAGGACTTTCTAATCTATAACTCTGCTTGTGATTTTCTATTTCATTTGAGATTTTTTTTTTTTTAAGACAGTTTCACTATTGTTGCCCAGGCTGGAGTGCAATGGCATGATCTCGGCTCACTGCAACCTCCGCCTCCCGGGTTCAAGTGATTTTCCTTCCTCAGCCTCCCGAATAGCTGAGATTACAGGTACGCATCACCACGCCCGCCTAACTTTTTGTTATTTTTAGTAGAGATGGGGTTTCACCATGTTGGCCAGGCTGATCTTGAACTCCTGACCTCAAGTGGTCCGCCTGCCTCGGCCTCCTAAAGTGCTGGGATTACAGATGTGAGCCACAGAGCCAGGCCTTCATTTGATTTTTTAACGCATGTTCCTGTTGTACATTTCTAGCTGTCTACATGTGACTACAACAATATATTATATGGACCTCAGACTCATCATGTCCAGGGAGAATGCATCTTCCTTTCAAAACCTAATTCCCTTCTGCATTTCACAGGGGTGAATGACACTGCAATGCCCAGAGTTTTTCAGATCTTAAATTAAACCCTGGGTCACCTTCAATTCCTCTTTCTTCTTTGCTTCCAAAATCAAATTTCTAATCTTTATCCATTTGAGATACAAGAAAAGTTTCAGCAATTCCTTTATTTCCTATCCCATAACTGCTGGTCAGTTTATCCCAACTATTCAACAACAGCTAATTAGATTTCCTGACGACTCTTCTTTCTATGGAATCCATTCTGAGTAGTGTGTATAGCATTATCAGCCTAAGACACATGTATAATATATCATAACATCACTGTCTAGCTGCAATGGCCCCAAATAAATTATTTTTAAATCAGGAAGTGAGTTAGATATTTTTTCTGTATTTAAGGTACGTTTCATTGGGCATGCCTTATTTTAGCCTCTTTATATCTTTGAAAACATAAAATGAAATGACTTATAAAGTCAATAAGATGGTTTAACAGAACTAAAAATATGCAAGGACATAAAACTATAATTTTCAGCATTTAAAAAAATTTAATTGTTATTCTTTAGACTTGGCTCTGTTCTCCTTCCTTCATGAGGACTATAATCATGCAAAAATTGAAGTTTATAGCTTCTATTGGCTTTGAGTTAAAGGAATGATATATAGTTCAAAACCATTTTCTTAGAAGAAAAATGATTGCATTTATTTTATATTTGAATAATTTCAAATGGCTTATGTAATTCAACTCAACTATGTCGAAAGAGGGGCAAAGAAAGTACTTAGTATGAATTTTTGCCCAGAAAAAAAAGGTTTTGAGGAAATTATGACCAACTGAAATATGAAAGCGAGAGACTATAATCATCATGTCTTCTATTTATGGTATTACCTGCATAGCTATAAATACGAAGTCTATTCTAATCATTTTAACTACCATAGGAATGCAGATAGCTTTGCAGTGACAAGTGGTAACTCTTTAATAAAGTGCAACATGCCTATACATCATTTGGACAGAAAGAAGAATAATCTTTAAACAGTGAAATTCCACAAGCAGATAAGTAGGTTAAATGATCATGATCAGACAGATACACAGGTCAGGCAAAGTGCACCTGCACACTAAATTTACTTGTCTTTTAGAGTGAATTTGCAAAGAGAGGACCATTGAACTACCAAGGTAATTACCCAGGATATTGCCTTCGCTCTTCATTTAAAAAGATTGCATAATATGTAAGGACAACTTATGATTAGAATCTTATTCACTTTAAAAGTCACCATTTTAGCCTAAGACAGAAAATGAGGAATGAAATTTAAAAATAAGGAATGGTGTACAGTCCCATACTGGGTAAATGTTTATCATCTGGACGGCTGTTAGTTTCTGAAAGTCACGTGACAAGTTTTGGAAGGTCTATATGTAGAGTGCTAGTATCACACATGTAAACCCCCCCGAAGCACATTTTGCTTCTAACATTATACCTTATTCTGCCAAGATTCTCAAAGGAAATCTATATCCTTTGTCTTCCCTGAGCCTATGCTGTAGAAATGGTGAAAGGAGAGCATAAAAAGGCAAGAGGTTACAGGAGAATGGCTTATCCCTCCAAAGATCTGGGGCAACTTGTCTGAAGTGTTTGTAAAATACAACTCTGGGAAAGTCATCCTTCAGCTTATTTCTCTTCTCATCATCACAAAATCTTCTAATAAGCCTCCTCAACCAAGCAGACCTGATAGGATGAGTAACCCAAAGGGGGTACACCTTGTGCCAGGTTCCATAAAACAGTGTAAATTTTAAGTTTTTATGGCAGTAACATCTTGTGACGTATGTTTTCAATACTCTGTCACTTAACAAGTGGCCTCATTTCTCTCACCCACACAAAAATGTAAACAAATATTATAGTTTTGGAGAAACTTCCCTGGCATTTCCTTTCTGCTCTTTCAACTGCAGTCCTGCCTCCATGTGCCAAAAGCAGACTGGTTTCAACAAAGCATCCTTGCAAATGCTGAGACAAAACTATCAACAATGCTATTGTCTTCAGAAAATATGCAGAATAAAGAGCTGACATTTGACATACAAGGTAAGCCCAACAAAGTATTCAGAAGATTATTCTTTCCTGCTATTATAATCCACTAACTTCTCGTTGTTAGTTCTTAATCCAGTATCATGTCTAGACTTTCTTCTATACCTCCAACAAAGCTTTGGGAAAAATGAAATTGTATCTTCACATGCTTCTACACCCTTGGGCTGTTATTGCCGGCCAACATGTGGAAAGAGCACATTGTATTCTTTCTTTGGAGTTTGGATGTTTTGTCTTTCTAGGACATTGGCAATCTGCTATGAGTATAATAACAGACAAGAAACACAGGTACTTGAGGTTCTTTTTTAGAAGATTAATTCAATCTTCTTTAGAAACAAGTACTAAGTAAACAGTAGAGGATATTGCTATAACTTCTGGAAAGTATTTGTGCAATATAACTAATACATAAATGATGATATTATGACTGTATCAAAAAGAGCATGTTTAAAAATTTTAAATGTGTCTAAACACACTCTAAATAAAGAAAATAAAATACTCTAAAATAAAATAAAACTAATGCATTTAACTCAAAGCATTTGTTATTAGAACAAACAAGGTATTGAAGAAGTGAAGAGGAATTTAAATGTGAGGGTGAGAAGCAGTCCCCCTTACTTCCAACTCCCCCACTCCAAATCAATTTACAACAGCCCTCAGGACAAGAAAGGAGTCTCACTGCCTTTTAAGTTAGGGCAGCATAGAATAAAAGACAAAGAAAGTTGATGCAGAATAATTTGCAATTTCCTGCAAAATGACTCCCATGAAGTTTAAAGTCATCCAGAACTGCAAAACTGATCCCGCAGATCAAATAAATATGAGAACATTTCAATCTTTAACTAAACCATGTTGGCTTTTCATTCCAATAAGCAGCCAAATGGATGTTTGCAAGCTAGAGGAATTTTAAATAATTTTTCACGGGAGCGACTTTTTAAAATCTTCTTTTCTATAATGGTTTCATTAGCTTTTGAACTATAATAGCCTAAGAAAAAAAATTGAGAACCATAAAAGATATTTATAAATTTGTTAAAAATATATCTGAATACTTGTTATCTGTCTATATATTATTTCAATCCTAGTGAATGTAAAATGCTGTAGAGAGAAGATTAATAATCCCTATAGTGAACTGTGAACAATGCAACAATAATATATTGCTAAATATATTATGCTATATCAACTATAGTTATTCTTGGATGAGAAAAATAAAAGAGGCTGGAGAGCTTGAGAGCAAAGAGGTAGAAACTGGGCTGCCTTTGTGTGAAAACAGGTGAAGAGGAAGAAGAACACAGTACAGGTAGGCAAGTCACAGGTGAAGAGCTGAAGTTAATGAGTTGGGTAGAGGTACCTGTATGTTTGGTGGGGAAGGCTTGGAAAAGATCAATTTTTAAGCTATAGAATAGAGAAAGGGAATGGAGAATAGCCTTTACTGAGCACTTCTAGCTGCCGTGCAGATACTACTTTAGATGTAACCTAGCACTTATTGTGCTCTTTCTGTGTACCAAGCACATACTCTGTTGATCAGTGTATTACAGCAAGGGAAATGAGGTTGAAAAATGATCAGATTATGAAGGGCCTTTAAAAATATTGGGCCATATCATGAATCACATAAAAATAACTTTCTCTTACCTGACTTCTGAGTCAGAATCATGCATTCCTTCATGGATGAGTTTATTCATTCCTTCAGTCATTCCTTCCGTGGGCATAGAAGGAAAACTGACAAGCAGTTTCTGCCCTCGGGCTCTCCCTCCCTCCCCATTCAGTTAAATGAAGAAAACAGACAAGCAAACAGACATGAGCACAATGTGTTTAGGGCTATGTGAGAAGTATCTGAAGTCCTGTGATGTAGCTAGAGGAATTTTAAATAATTTGTATCAATTTGTTCAAATTGGGTAGATGATATAGTCATTGCAAGATTAAGAGATGAATCTGGATCACAGAGGTACTCTAAATTCCTGCATCTCACATGGGAGTGTAAAATGTCTTGAGGTTTCTATACCAGAGGCATAGGGTGCCACATGAGGTTAACTTATTCTCCTAACATATATTTGTTTAGCACCCATTCTGTGCCAATCACTGTTCTGGGCCCTCCCTACCCATGAGGAAGCGCTCAGATGCTGGGGCAGGAATCAGATGATAAATGATCAACCAGTGAATAGATTATAACCTATAATAACAGGATAAATGTGATTTATATTTTTAGCTTCACACTTTTAGCAAAGAAAAAATAATCAAGGCAAGAATGTTACTGGTATTGAATGCAAAGCATTACTTTTATATGAAAACAACCACAGGCATATCACAGAGTAGAATGCAAAATCTGCAGGAATGTTTTGGATGAAATATAAGATTTCAAAATAATTTCACACTGATATCTGAATACCTCAGAATTCTGTTGGTTAAGTTCTCTCTTTTGGCTTTAAGGGATATATTGTTGAGTAAGTTGGCATATCCCTGATCAGAATTAATGAATTTATTTTCCCACTGTTTAGCTGGACCACCAGGTATCGGCACAGAATAGATATCTCTTAGACGACCTATAGAAAAAATTTATGAGAATTTCTTATATCTAAAAACATTTTCCTCCAAAAAATTATTTTACTCAAACCTACATTTCTTATAGTAATATGATTCCCAAATAATGTTGGTGTTATTATCTTTACTACAGAGGGTTCTTACTTTCCAAAGCCCAATCTAACTTAAAATATATTCAAGCTTTATAAAAATTGAGTGATACCTCAGAGTTGCATTGTTTGTAAATGTTCCTATGTACTCGATAACATGAATTAATATTTGAGATGTAGTACTCTTCTTGAAGAATACATATGTTAAGGTTATCATTCATTTTCTAGTAAATTTTCAAATAAAAATGCTTTATTGATAATTAGAAATTATATATCTCAATTTGTATTATAGCCTTTTCTATTCCAACTGTAACATGTCTGTGGTCTGCAAAGGAGGTGAGGAGAATTGGGAATTGGGATGTGGGAGAGGGGATGGAGGAGACCCCTCATGGCTGGGAGATTGCCAGAAGAGACCTAGTGCAGCTGTCATTTAACACCTGTCCTCTTTTCAAAAGTAGGGGGTGGCATTCTTATAGAGAAACCAGAGAAATACGATTTAGAGAAAACTACTAAAAGATGGATAGCCTATTGTTACTGATCTTTTGGGCACCAGAATAATTGCTAATAGGCCAATGTCATGTTTGGAGAAAATGTACATTATACACTGTCTTCTCCACCATATAATTCAATGATGTGTTGTTATAAATTGGAAACACAATCCAAAAGATAACCAAAAAAATTCTTAATTACATTTACAAGTAACCAAAAAAAAGAGTAATTATAAATACCATCGAAGAGAGATATTAATATGGAATGATTTTTAATGGATTGGAAAAAATATCTTGAAATCAGATGTAGAATAATTATAGGAAGGAATCATCTGTTTGTATTAACACACAGGGAGTTTAATAGTACCAAAGGCTCTGTCTGGTGTTAGAGATTGTGGGCAACAAACTTAGCAGGATTTAAAAAAATCTATTTCCAATAAAGGCAAAGACTTTAATGCACCTAGATTTTAGGCAGAATGCATAAAGAAAGAACACACTTTTACTGCTTTGAGTTGCTCCATTTAGGCCTACTTGAGTGTTGTGTTCTGTTTTGGATATCATACATTTGAAAAGAAAGACAAACTGGAGTAAGTTCAAAGGAAAGCAAACTGAACTGATAAAAGGTTTGGAAATAAGACAGACCTGTGAGCAATGGGCATGTTCAGGCTAGAGGAGAAACAATTGAAAGTGAGACATGTTAATTGTCTACAAGCATTTAGAAATAAGTTATGGGGAGAGAAAGGATAAGTTATGTTAATGATTAGGAAAAGAATAAGAAACCATAAACTTACCTTATTCATGGGAAGTGCTTGGAATAATTAATTAATTAATTAATTTATTTATTTATTTATTTATTTATTTATTTTGCTCTGAAGGTAATTTATCTAACTTTCCCACTTGACATCACTCAAGTTCAAGTACATAGACACAAATGGATGTGCTTTTAGTTCCAAGGGTACAAAAAGATCACAAATCAATGTTTGTGGGTAAAAGCTGATTGAAAAGAAATATGTATGTGTCCTTTACCTTTTGACACAAGTAGCCTGAAGTGATCTGTGGGACCCCGATGCCATTTGAGATACCTCAGAGTGAGAGTAAGTTTTAGCTTATTAGGGAGAGTTGAGTTAAGAAAGGAAAAAAGAATGATTTTCCCACAAAACACAGAGACAATTTGAAATTGGGTTAGTGTTTCTATAAAAAAGATCTTTACATACAGATGCTTCTAGAACATACTATCTGGCTGTGACCACTAAGTAAGCAACAATTCCCTTTAACCACGCAGCATACCCTAATTTCCTTTTGCCTGCTTTCCATGACTTTCTTTCCCAGCAGGCATGTGGTGGTACGGGGGGCAGGAAACTGAGGGAGTATAAAATTTTTATAATTAAGGCTGGATTAGTAGTTAGAATGCCCAGCCATCCAAAGGCTGAGCAGCAGTTTTGATGTTTGAAAGAAGTGTGTAATGTTGGATTAAGCTACAAGTAACCAAGCATTTTTTTTCTCCAAGTAGGCTTTGATGTTGGGGGTCGAGTGGGCCCCTTGCCTCTCTGCAGTTGCCTCTGTGCATTTCTGATACGGTGCTCCGTGTTCTAATCCATTGTAGCAGAGTCCTGGAACCAAGAAAAACTGACACTCATTCTCATTAATGGGTTTGCCTGGATTGCTTTTTTTTGTTATTTCTCACTGCTTTTTTTTCTCACTTTCACATTTTCTAGTGACTTTGATTGATCTGATGTAATCTCTTTTTTCCACTTTTTTTTCACAAAGCATGAAAATTTCCCTGCCAGGTGGATATTCCCCAATTCTCACAACTCGGCTTATGATTTTTTTAAAAATGAGAGTGACTCTGAACGGTGAGAACTCATAACTCATTTGAATGAAAAGCAGTCGGGGGGTTGCCACACTTCATTGTACTTGATTGTTGACATTGGTGGCAGCTGTTACTGCCAATCTATCTTCAACCAACTGTGAACATATCAAGAGCACACACACACACACACACACACACGTGTGCACATAGTCCTCTTCCATTATGTTAATGGAATTTCGAGAATACCAGAGTATCTATCTATCTGTCCTAAATTCTTTCTCCAATAACTTTTAGTGAAATTCAAGTTGATTTTATTTTTCCTGTTATCATTGCCCATTCGTTTATTTTTATCTGTGGCATTGCAGCTATAAGCATATAAGATTCATCCAAATTAATAACAAAAATGAAGCAGACATAGCCATAAACTTTTAAAAGAGAAACCTAATAAAAACTCATTAATTCCAGGCTGATCATTTTTTTCCATTTACATAGGAGAAGCAGAAGTTTCTATTTTTTATCTTCCATTGGGTTGCTGTAACTTCAAATCCAAGAGGGTGATACATGGATCAAATTATGTTATTGGTTTCCATTTGACTAACAGACTCAGTGCATACACTACACAGTCCATATTAAAATAGAGAGGCATAGCAAATGAATCAAACTAATGCTAATAATCTGAATTTTAAGTACTAATAGACTTCAATAATGCATACTCTAGAGTCTGAAAACTTTCTGGTGTCTTACAAAGATTGGTAATTTCTTCTTGCCCTGACCTACTGACAGAGCTGCCATGAATACATTAGATCATTCTGTCATTAAGGAGTGGAGTCCATTACACTGCCCTCCCCAAATAATTTCACAAACAATCTAAATGAAGATGGTAAAGAACCATCATTAATGCATAAACCATTTCTGTGTGACCTGTTCTCTGAAGTCTTTCTATATCTGAAAGAGGTGAGTCTCTTCCATGGAATAATAAATACTAAATAATACATGTACATGTAAAATGTGCATTCTCAAGAGCAGTGTGATAAGCCAAACACAAACCACTTATATGCATTGAGATCACTGTCAGTCAGTACATGAGTTTTATTGTTATATGGCGAAGAAAGGAAGAGAGGAAGACAGACAGAGTTCATCCTTCCAGTAAGAATATAGGAAACTCACTGATTTTCAGATACTTTAGCTACTTTACATGTGCAATAATGCTAATACTGTTGAAAAGTGGTCTATGAGCTAAGATTAAATTTTGTAAGTTTTAAACTTTAAAAAATACTCTTTTATTCACTATCATACTGACTTTAGAGCAGTTTAAAGGCTGCAAAATAGGGGAAAAAATTTAGTATTGCTTTCTTGCCTTTTTCCAATATGTAATTTTTGAAAAGAGCTATGAAAAATAAGTAACCAAATGGCAAAAACAATAAAAACAATAACAGTATTTCACTACCACACAGTATTTTCCCTATCCAATCAACAGGGAAATTTTCAGTCAAACCAGAAATGTTTATGTTTGTTAAATATAACTACCTCTCATGATAAATACCATATTATAAGCCACATCATAAGTCACCTTACTCCCTTCTTTTTTCTAAATGTACCAAATGATAAATAAACCGGATAGGCTTAAATATGGATGTGTACATATACCCTTCAGGACTGCCCAGGTTTTGTAAAAGAGCTTCTGAGACTCTTTGGTAAGTTACAAAACCAGTAGAGAAAGTGAGTAATAAATCAACTAAAGACTGACAGGAAATATTTTGCCATCTTATTACTTCTCCTTTGTCTCTTTTCTAATACTCTTTCTATCTGTTTTATAGAAATCATTTTAGAGATGCTAGCAATGACGAAAATTGAACATGATCTGGTTTGTATATAAAAATCGTTTTTGAAGACAAATTAACAGTAATTGAAATGCTCAGCCTTAACCATTCAAACTTAAAATTAATAAATATTCAAAACACAGTTAAAGAATATTGAAAAATGTTTAGTTCTTGGAAATTCTAATCCTCAATTTTTGTGACAATCATTTTTCTTATATTTCCACGAATTCAATATTAATATGTAACTAACCATGATTTAAAGTAAAATTTAGAAAAACATGACATGCATTGTATTGTCTAATTCCATATGCATAATCCTACACTTATAAGCAATACATTTACTTACTTTTTTCATGCATTGAGGCCTCAGCTTTACATGAGATGAATCAACACAATAAATAGCAGAGGTAGACAAACGGTATGATTTGATTTCCTGTTTTCATTCTTAATCTATTCAACAAATATGTATCAAAACCTATTGTATGTGACACTGAATGACTATGGGAAAGACAATAATGAATGGGCATAGCTCTTCATCCCCTGGACTTGGCTATCGCATAGTACATTTTCCATCTTATGGTTCAAAATTCAGGAAAGTTATGAAATTCGAGATTGGACAACCTAAGTCAACATGTTCACATCAACTAAGCTCAAAACATAGAAAATATATATTTTTTCCTCCAACTGAGATAATGTCGTACCTTCTTCAGGGAAGAACCAGATCAGTGTTTCAGAAGCTATGAAATGAGCTCAGAAGCAAACAAAGGATATGTGTCCCACCATGCCCACAAAGAAAATTCCCAGAAAGGGTGAGGTGCCCAGCATAGCCCAGAAGCAGTAGGTATCAGAGTAGGACTGCTCTCCCTTATTCAGTAACCGAAGTGTAATTCTCACTACACAAATATAAGGCCACTCTGGCATCCTGTCTTACCTGCGGGAAAGAAGGAATGTTATAGAATTACTGGTAAACATGAACTATAGTATTGGTGTGAGAAATAAAACAATGAAAAGTTAATACAGTGATTCACCAAATGAACAATAAGAGGATAAAAGACATAAAGAAACATTGAGTATTTTCTGCCAAAGATTTAAAGATGCAGATTGCCGCATTAAAGTAAGATAGCTTAGTCCCTTGCATTCATTTAGTAACTCTTGGATTTCACGCTATTATCCAGTATTATAAAAATAACTCTTTCCCTCTTTTCTCAATGCCAAAGATCTGCCTGCCTTCTTTAAAGAAAATGAAGTTACAGACAATCAAGGGAATCTATCTTTTTCCACTATCCTGGTTCAAAGAAGTTGCATTAGCAAAATTATCATAGCAATGTGTTTTTATATTTTGCTTTTATCAAAGAAGGCTATTTTTAACTCTGTGTTTTGTTTTCATGTTCACTTCTTAAGTTTAATTAATTATTAATTATTTGCAATTTACTACTCCATAATTAAACTAATGACTCATGTTCAGTGTTTTATTTATTCTGTAGATAGCAAAAATAATTCTGATTCTACTCATCTCTGCTTGGCTACTTTTGACTTCCCATGACCACCTAAAGTTCATGTGCATATAGTATATAGAAAAATATTTTTACATGGCATAAATGAAAATGGAGGCATAGCCCTTGATTATTCTTATTTTGACATATCTTTATGTTCTGTCATCTAAAAGACTGGTAAGGAGCAATGAAAATGAAACTATAAAAAATATTTAGAAAGATAGGTGAATTTAATGAAAGTCTAGAAAGTATAAGCTACAATATATTTTAAAATGTTTATCAGAAAATGTAAGTTGCTTTACCCAAAAGTGCCTTATCAACACTTTTTAAAAGAGCTGAATTAGGATAAGTAAGTAAGTAATTGCCATAATGATAACTTCCCAATAATACCAAAATACTTTCTATTATCACTCAAAAGTAAGAGTGAAACATATATTCATTTTTAAGTGCTTAATTACATTTCAATACTTCAAAAAGTAGTACTCTGTCTTTGAAATTCATGCTGATTTGATATAGACCGGGAAAAAAATAATTGGAAGAATCAAGTTCCCAATTAAAATATATGAGGGTCTACATTTTACAAAGTAAAGGTTTAAAAATCCTATTTTCAAAAGTACTAATTTTTAAAATGTATTTCAGAGCCATTTAAGCATTTAAACACTTGGGACCCTTTTTCCTGTTAGAGTAATAAATTTATTGGTAAGGCATGTAAGCGTTTAGAACATCAAATGTTTTAAGTTTATACATGTTAATGTTAACGTGTGAATGAAAATGTTAAGGTAATTAAATTAAGTTTATAAATGTAACTGATTATTTAAAGGGGAATTTAGTGTTTTCAACTTGGGTTAGTCAGATTTTAATCAAAGAGTCTCCTGAAAGATAACTGTCCTACTTTTACATAAAAAGTGGAAATTTTTAAATAGAATAATAAGATTTGGAAATTTGAATTTAAGGGCTTAAGTAGAGCTGGATATAACACATATGTAAGTAATTTCAAAATAGGGATTTTTTCTCCTACTCAATAAAGTGCCTGGGTATATTAGATAAACTGTTCTAAAAATGAGAAAAGATTGAATGGAAACTTTTTTCTTTTGATCTACTTGGTAATTTTTGAACTTGCCTCCTCAGCGAGGCCTCCCTAACTATCCAGCAAAGTGAGCCATTTTCTCTACTGTATTTCTGTATTACTTGTGAAAGCATCTGAACAGTACAAAGGTTAAGAGCACAAGTTTTGAATTGAGACTACCTACTAATAAGTCCTGGATGTGCCACTTACTAGCTATGTGATCTTGGACAAGTTACTCAACTTCTCTAAGCCATTGTTTCCTTAGATAAAAGATGGGCATAATAATGCCAACCTTTAAAAAAAACAATGCAGTCAAACTGTTCAGTTTAATGATCGATATTGCTTTGACTTCTTGGCATTGTGGTTGTGCCTATTTATGAGAGATAAATTCTGACTTTCAGCATGTCTGTATGTTAACAATAATAATAGATAACGTTTCATAGTGCTTATTTTGTGCCAGCCAATTTTCTAAGCAATTGGTTGACATTAATTCATTTAATTCTCACAACAATCCCAGGAGATGAGTTCGTAATTTCCATTTTACAGGAGAAGAAACAAAGTCCCCAGAAATGTTAAGTAACTGGTCCAAGATCGCACAGCTTGAAATTGGTAGAGCAGGAACTCGAACCCAGGCAGTCTGCTTCCAGGGTCCACGCTTTTAACCACTACAATATACTGGTTATAATTTAACAAGATTACTTATCAATTCCTTATGATAAATACTAGAAACCTCATAATTGGCTAACACGGAATTATTGTTAAGTAGCTCACAGTACAGCAAGATAGACAAGCATTTGTATATAATTATGTTAAAATGCCAACAAAGGCCAGTTTTAGATTAATTTTCTTTCTCCCTCTTTCTACTACTCACTTCAAATGTCAACTCGAGTCTGTGATCCACTGGGCTAGGATTACTTTCGCCATATCCTTCAGCAATGACTACATGCAAAAGCAGATTAAGCACTTGATGGTTTTCATTCAAGAAACTGATGAGAGAAAGTTCTGGCCAGGGATGGCGTTACCACAGACCTACTGAAGTAAATGCACAGAGACTCAGTCTTCCTGTAAAAATACACTAGGACACAGACTCTGCTGAGTAGATTAGTCCTCCAGAGTTTCCACCAATTGTTGGAGTCCCTAAATAAAGATTGCTTGTGTCGGAAATAATAGGGCCTCTGTCTGATTGATAGAGTCAGAAAAATAAATAAATAAATAAATAAATAAATAGCAATTTCTAAGTCCAAAACTCCACTAACACCACTACCAAAAAATAAAAACAAAAAGATATGGGACTTTCTAAATTGATCTAGAGATATGCTTATCTGAGGAAATGTTGATTTCCAGTATGGTAGAAAACCACAGGACACGTAACCCATCAGATGAGACCAGAAGCGCTGGGAGACTCATATTTCTAGTTGTTCTTTGGCTAATGTCAGTGGTAAGAAAGATTTTGGAATAAGTTTATGGGAGGTGGAACTGATTACATTACCGGGCTTCTCAGATACAAATATATCAGATATTAAATAACCTGTTAGTTATACGCCCTCCTTCTTCTCCGTGCTTTGGTGCTGCTCTATAGATCTCAATGGAATAGGCATTATTAGCCTTATTGTTAACTTCAGGAGAAACTTTTAAGTTAATCGCTCAGAAACCTTCCTTCAGCTATTTCAAAAGGAATCCACTTTCTGTTTGATTCTGAAAAAAAAAGTGGATGCAGGAAATGGATGCAGTTGCATGAGCCTCACTGAGACATACACTCTTTGCCTGCTTCTAGTTATCTAAGACAGATGGTGATATGTATGAAATTATCATTCCTTTGTGTCTAAGTTTTGCTATTCATATTGGACATGTAGTCATTCTTCTAGAATTAGTAGCTTCATTCTTGTTACCTAAGTGGCTGCATTCATTTTTCCTACCTATATGGGCTTAGAAGTTTTCCCAAGTGTTTGGGTTATCTCTTGTTGCACAACAATTTACCTTCAAATTTAGTTTAGCGCCTTAATGTAAAACATTTTTTTTTAATCTCTCATGATTCTGTAGATTAATTGGGCTCAACTAAGCAATTTTTTCCTGTTGGGCTCTCTGGAGTTTCTCATGCAATTGCAGTCAGATAGTAGTGTGACTAAAGTTATTAGAGACACTCAGATGAGTTGCCAGACACAGGGAGACTAAGCCTCTCTCCTCATCTATAGTGTCAAGTCACTCTTCTCCATGTGATCCCTCTTCTTATATGAAGACTCATTGCTTTCCCATAGTACAAAAGCCGAACCCTCTGGCCTTCTTAAGGCTTGGGAGTGAAACTGAGTCAGTGTCACCTCCACTACCACCTAATGTGTTGGTTAAGCAGCCCATGGCCAACCCAGATTTAATGAGTAATGAGTGGGATGAATTTCTCCTTATGGGAAATATGACAAAGAATTTGTGACCATCTTTTATTGCTTTGGCCACAAATTTTTTACATTCCTCCCACTTGCAGAATATATACACTCCCTTCACAAGGTCACCAAAAGTCTCACTCCATCACAGAATCAGACTTAAGTCTAAGATTACCTCATTTAAATAAGATTCACATGTCATTGAAAGTCCTTATGTGTATCCCTCTCAGTCTAAAGACATGTGCACTAAAAAGAAAAGTTGTCAATCCCACCTCCCCACATGTCAAATATACAATGGGCACACATGGTCCAGTGAAGCTGCAATCAACACTCTCATTACAAATAGAGTCGGGGGGTAACTGGTCTATGAAAATTCTGAAATTAAGCAAATATTGCCAATTCCTTGAGCAGAACCCACTTCCTACTCCTGATGATGGTTCTCACTGATTTTTAGTGCCACTCTCTTGTTTTTGGTTCTGTCCATCAGTGTTCACTTTGATAAGCAGTGGCCCATGTTTGCAACAGAGTAGCTTTTTCTGTTTCTTACCTGTAAAAATCTGGGGCCACAAAGTATCTCTTTGTTTTGAACTTCATTTATTTCTTTTGGTTCAAGATGGTATAATTGCTTTAAAAATACTGTGGGCTTCCTGTGTGTAAAATTATAGTCTAATCCATCAAACAAATGACAAAACCAAAAATCTCTTCAAGAGGCTCCTTTTTCTCTTTGGGATGAGAGTCAACGTGCTGTGGGAAAACATACCTAAGATCCTTAGAAACCTAATTTTCTACCATAGAAGTTTGAGGCATGTACCTAATATTGTTAGAAGGCTTTTTAGCTATCTCAGGGTTTGATAAACCATGACCCATAGACCTAATCTAACCCACAGCCTGTTTTCGTTAGGCCTGCAAGTTAAGAATATTATCTTTTACATTTTGAAAGTATTGTAAAACACAAATAATAGTACACTGAAAACAATAAAATATTGTTGAAATAAATTAAAGAATTCCTAAATAAATGGAACAACATCCCATGTTCATGGATTAGAAAACTTAAAATTGTTCAGATGGTAACACTACACAAAGCAATCCACAGATTTAATATACAATCCTAATCAAAATCCCAGTATCCTTTGTGGCAAAAATTGGAAGACTGATTCTAAAATGTATGTGGAATTGTAAGAATCACAAATAGCCTAAACAGTCTTTAAAAAGGAGCACAAAGTTGGAGACCCCACATTTTCCAATTTCAAACATACCATAAACCTTCAGTAATAAAAACATTGTTATACTGGCATAAGGATAGACATATAAATCATTGGAAGTAAACTGAAACAAGTCCAGAAATAAACCCATACATCTATGGTCAATTGATTTTAAATAAGAGTTCTAACACTATTCAATGTAGGGAGGAGGCCATGGTGCTGAGACAACTCGATAGCCACATGCAAAAAATTAAAGTTGGATTCATATCTCATAGTATCCATGAAAATTGACCCAAAATAAATCAAAGACACAATATAAGCTAAAATTTTTAAAGTATTAGAAAAAAACAAAGGAATAATCTTCATGACCTTGGATTTGGCAGTGGTTTCTTAAATATGATGTCCAAAGGACAGGCAATGAAAGAAAACATAGAAAAATTATACTTCATACAAATTTAAAACTTTTGTGCACATAAATTATACTTCACAAAATGTAAAACTTTTATGCATCGAAAGACATTATCAAAAGAGTAAAAGGATAACCCACAGAATGGGAGAAAATATTTTCAAATAATATATCTAACAAGGGTTTAATATCTAGAATATATTTAAAATAAAAACTCTTACAATTAAATGACAAAAATGCAAACAACCTAATTTTGAAAATGAATAAAGGATTTGAATAGACATTTTACTAAAGAACATATACAAATATCCAACAAGCACATGAAAAGAAGCACAGTGTCATTAGCCATTAGAGAAATGCAAATTAAAACCACAATGAGATACAACTCTACACCCTTTGGGATAGCTAGACTAAAAAATAAAACAAAAAAGTGTTGCCAAAGACATGAAGAAATTAGAAAACTCATACATTGTTGGTGGAAATGTAAAATTGTGCACTGACTGTGGAAAACAATTTGGCAGTTCTACAGTACACAGAATTGCCATGTGACTCAGCAATTCCACTCCTGAGTATATACCCAAAATAATTAAAAAGGAGCTCAAAGAAAAATTTGTGCATGAATGCTCATAGCAGCATTATACATAATAGCCAAAAGGTAGAAACAACCAAATGTCCATGGACTGATGAATGAATAAGCAAAATGATGTATATTCATACCATTGAATATTTATTATTCAGCTATAAAAAGTAATGAAATACTGATACATGCTGCAGCTGGAATGATCTTTGAAAATATTATGTTAAATAAAAGAAAGCAGACACAAAGACCCCATAACGTATGATTCCATTTACATAACATATCCAGAAAAGGAAAATCCATAGAGTCAGAAAGCAGTTTAGTGGTTGTCAGTGCAGGGAGGAGGAGAGAATGGGAAATGACAGCTCAATGAGTGTGGGTTTTTCTTTTGGAGTGATAACAATGTTCTGTAACTAGATAGTGATGAAAGTTACATGACACTATGAATACGCTATATGTCTCTAATGGTAAATTACATGTTCTGTATATTGTACCACAGTAAACAAACAAACAGCAAAGAATATAGGACAAGATCTTATGTAGGCTGCAAAACCCAAAATATTTACTATCTGGCTCTTAATAATAATAATAAAAAAAAATTGTCAATACATGTTCTACCTGAGGGACCAACCAAGCACACTGTAAATATCTTTGAATTCCTAACAAAGAATCTGGAAATATTTACCGTAAGATGATGTTTTCCTGGTAGCACCCTAGTTTTTATCCTTACCTGAGGCATTTCTTCTTTTAAGAGCCTCTTGCTGATTGGAGAAGACAGAAAAGAGAAATGGTTTTATTTTTGAATCTAGCAAGTAATTGTCTCAGAAATGCTTCCTCTAGATTTTACTTGAAAACTGAACAGATTTTTTTTCTTTTTTTTCCTATGTCTTTTCCTGACATTTTTAACACAGACTTTACTAATAGTCTCCTTAACATACTTTCAGATTCCACCCTCAACTGGTCCTAAAGGGAATGCAGTGTGTGTGTGTGTGTACATTATCCCACTTCCAAATTGACTGGACTCAGCTGGACAGCTGTCATGAATTTGCAGTTGCAGTTAGATAGTGTTTGGGCTGGAGATACAAAATAAGTTCTTTCACATGTCTGGTACCTTGTCTGGAATGTCTGGAAGAGCACAGTGCTGTCTGGGCTCTCTCTCTCTCTTTCTCTCTCTGTCTCTCGTCACATAACTAGCCTGAACTTCCTCACATCACAGTGGTCTCACAGTAGTCATCCTTCTTACATGGTGTTTAGCTTCCCCTAGAATGAGCATTCCATGAGATCCATTTGAAAAATGCAAGGCTTTTTATGACTAGCCTCCAAAGTTATGTAGTATGTTTTTACAAGAGTCTAGTGATCAACAGCAAATGACAGGGCTAGCCCAGCTACAAGGGATAAGAGAGTACTCAGTGGCATGAAATCTTGTATGTGTGGTTCATTGAGGAGAAGGGCATCTATGGAGACTAGCTAACCCATATTCATCTTTACATTTAATAGGAAGTTTAAATTGTGAGTGTGCTTTCTTTATAAAAATAAACAATTTGTGTGATGAAATAAATGAATAATGTACAGTGATTCATTCAATAATAGAAGCTTGAGAAAAAGTTCAGTGACAACATGAAGAAGGAGGGAATAGTTCTGCCTTAGAAAAAGAAGAGGAAATTCTTCATAGAAATGGAGAAATCTGAAATGGATCTTGAAGAATGACAATGAATTTTACATGGTGATATGGTTAGGCTTTGTGTCTCCACCCAAATCTCATCTTGAATTATACTCCCTGTAATCCCCATGATCCACAGGTGTTAGGGACCAGGTGGAGGTAATTGTATCATGGTGGGGGGTAGGGTTCCCCCATACTATTCTTATGATAGTGAATGAGTCCTTAGAAAACCTGATGGCTTTATAAGGGGCTCTTGCCCCATTCAGTCTGCACTTGTCCTTCCTGCTGCCTTGTGAAGAAGGTGCCTTGCTTCCTCCTTCACCTTCTGCCATGATTGTAAATTTCCTGAGGCCTCCCCAGCCATGCTGAACTGTGAGTTAATTAAACCTCTTTCCTTTATAAATTTCCCAGTCTCAAACAGTTCTTTATAGAAGTATGAGAATGGACTAATACACAAGTAGAAAGGAGGAAATGTGTTCATAAGCAAATAAAACAGTATAAACTCACACTGAGATGAGAAAGCATGATGTGGCCCAGAAATAGCAAATACTCCAGCTTAAGTACAGTGTATATTACGGACAAGATAAGGCTGAGAAAGCAGATGGGATGAGGGTGTAGAGGATACGCTCTGTAAGAAGAAGGACTTGGAAATTCTTTTTGCAGTTACTTGTTTCCCAAAGAGTAGTTCTCCATCCATTTGTAACCCCAAACCTCCACAAAAAAGGGTACTATGTATACATATGTCTGAGAAATTATACATACCTCTCTATAGCTCTCTCTGTGGTTCCCATCAACCTTAGAATACTAAAGGCTCTGAGTAGTCTTGCAATGAAGAAATCCATTTAACTCCAAAAAACTTTCCAATATATTTGAATAGAGAATGCTTTTTTGATATAACAGCCACAAATCATCCCACAGCCCTTTATTTTATGGTAGATCCTTGGGGAGTCATTTATGGCTCAAAAGCAAGTGAGAGAAATGCGAAGATTTTCATTATAGAGAAAACCTGTGGTAATATTTTGGATGGCTTTAAAGGAAACAGACTGGAATGAAGGAGACGAGTGTATAAAATAATGGAGACCTAACATAGAAAGCAACACTGGGAGTGAGAATAAAGGCAGTGAGCATATCATCTTTAACAATTCTGAGTTCTTGAATAGAAATAGGAGTACTGCAGTTCCCATGATAGGATGTTACTATCAGTCTTCCTAATGAACCTGTTATACAATTATGTAGCTGTGTCATTTTGTATTGACTTGAACTGAAAGATTAAAATGAAATTTTATATATATATAAAATATATATATATAAAATATATATATATAAAATATATATATATAAAATATATATATATATATATAAAATATATATATATATATATATATATATATATATATCTCACATATAACCTGTCTACATTACACTGAGCCAAATGACTAGGAAAAAATGAAATGTCTAATTCTCTTGGCCAATATAATGAAGCATAGCTGTTAATTTTTAAGGTGAATGTTTTCTGCTGCTGCTAAGTTCTAAAAGAAATTTATCTTGTAGGTCTTTACTCAGGAAGAGTTGAACCACAGAATGAATAGTGTCTTAAAGACTTATGCTGCAAAAGATGCAAGCATTCTTTTTCAATATTTTTCCTATACGTTAAACTTAAATCATACACATAAAATCTCTGTAAGCTTAACATAGAAAAAAGATTTACATATTTCTGGGTCTCAAGTGCATGAAATGTTCTATAGAAAAAAGGCGGCCTTATTCTTGTCTGTACCTTTAGAAATTGTGGGTGCAACTTAGAAACAAAATTTGGAGCAAGTTAAGAGCAACATATACATAGGGGCTTTAAGAAAAAAAAAAAAGACTGTTGGCCCAATTTCAGTAACCATGGGCAATTATTTGCAGATGCATGTATAGTTTACTAAGCTCCTGTGTTGTTCATTTGTGTGCCTGACATTATGCTATAGGCTCAACACCTGTGGACATTTGCATGCACATCTTTTACAGCCAAATTTTCTGCAGGAGAGAGGGAAAACTTCCATAGGAAAGGAAACTCAGCTGAAAGAAGGCAGAAGATAGTTTGATCACTTCATTGCTCAAACACAAAGGCACTTATTTAGGTCTTGGTATAACCCTACTTCCAAAAGCCAAATTCATTACATAATTTGCATTATGCTGTGTATTTATATCTGCAGATGAATCATATATTTAAAATTTCTCCACTATTAAAGGTAAAAAAATTGCAATACCATGGACATGCTATTACGATTATTTAAAAAGCAATGATAATATAAGCTCATAGTAAAGTTTTTAAATGGCACTATGATAGCATCCCTTAGAACTCAGTAGAAATTAATTATCATAGCCATGTATCCAGATAAAGAGAGATTAAATAGACATGAGGGGATAGTCACATTAAAATAAGATTTCAGAACTATCCATTCCATAACTCTATTTTCATAATCTCTAGCTAATAGCAATGGCAGCAGTTGCAAAGCATTTTTCAAAACAAGTTCCATGACATTAAGTGTAAACAAGATAATTTTCCCATAGAATATTTTGTACCTGTTTGGTACATAGTAAGTACCCAATAAAAAATAGCTTTTACTTTTTAAAATAAGGAAAAGATAAACTTGAGCAGAGAATGAGAAGTTCATGTTGGGTAAATGTGTAAAAAACATTAGTAGAAAAAAATTAAAAGAATTTTTTTTTTATTGTCGGGAGATTCTGGTTTCAATAGCTGTTAGACTACTGGAAAAAGTTAATGTAAGTGCTTGACATAGAGTGAATCTGTTTATTAAAATAATATGCAAAGCAAGAGCATGTAAATCATATAAAAATGAATAATTTTAGAACTTTACTAATACCAGAATTTATTCTTTAATGCTTCTTTCCTGTTTTTTTTTTCCTTAATTTGTTACATGATTTGAGGAGTTTTGAACATCTTACAAAGAATATGTTCATCCTACTTCATTATGCTATTCTAAGTTTCAAAGAAAACTTTGGTTCTTCCATTACAACTGATTGCAGATCTAGGGGTTTCCCACTCAGTCCCTCCACTGCCTTTGCTGTGGTTACTGGTGATTATGTCTTTGGCTCCAGTCCTGCCAGATCAAGAAAACTGAGAGCTACATTAACTGAAGGTTCTCTTTCAGTTTATGCCTGCCTCTTCTTCCCAGACAGTTTGTATCTCCATGACCCCATGGTCAGACACCCTACAAAATGGCAGTAACCTTCCATTTTGGCTCCCTAGCTATAAATATTCTTCTCTTCACTTCAATCTTCAGACCTTCATCACTCTGCCTTAAAGCATTTTAAATGTACCAAAGATATGTTTTTAAAATCTTAATTGTTTGAATCATTTATAAACTCCTTAGTCTATAATCACACCACTACTACCTGAGGGTGGGTCCAAAACTACCCTCCCAACTCATTTTTTAGTGTTCTCTAAAATCAAAATTTTCCATTCCTAGAGTATGAATTGGGCAGGCTGTATCTTGGGCATCCTATCTGGTACTATATAACAGTATGGGCTTTAACTTGTATAACTCATTTTACATGACACTTAGCAGTGCAAATTGCACATGGCAGGAACTTTAGTAACCTGCTTTAAAAAAATCTAAATTACTAGCGTGTTTATTTTTAAGCCAAATGTTAATAAATAATTTTGACTTCACTGTAATATAAACAATTATCTTGTATGCACTCAAAGATCTAGCTACAAGGATGTTTATGCAACCATTTTTATAAGAAAACTTGGCAACTACTTAAAACTCAAGAGTAGGACACTAAGGAAATAAACATGGTCTATTTCTACCATGCAGTACAATATAACCATTTAAAGTGGCATTATAGAATACTATTGAAATGTCACAGGAAAAAGTTTATTATATACTCCAGTTTAAAAAAGGAGACTATAGAATAAGGGTATTGTATTATGCTATTTTTTGACAGCAAAAATGTGAGTACAGAAGTAACTTAAAAATTGTATGCTATAATATTAATGGTAATGATTTCAAAGTAAAGTGGAATTTTATGTGATTTTAATTTATGTTTTTGCTGGTTTGGTATTTTTTAAAATGTCTTCAGTGTATGCATGTCATTATTATAACGTAACTATAAAACTTAAAAAACATGTTAATGTAGTTTTGGAATATTATTTTAAAAATCAAGATAAAAAGTTATAGAAAAGCAAAGCATAACAAATTTCAGTTCTTTAATGTGAATATTCAGTAATATAACTAAAACACATTTAAATGCAAAATTAATCCTGTACAAATCATTTTTGCTCAATCTCCATTGCCCATCTATGCTTAAGCCTTCCTATTCACTGGCCCTAGATTTTTCCCTTATTCAAATTACATATTCTACATATTTTTGTGGAGTTTTACTTCTCTGCCTCAAAGCCAGCAGTGGCTCCCTCTTAACTACTACACAGAATGAAAATTCTGTTTCTGGATTTCAATCCTGCTAGCTATCCGAACACTTTTTCTTAAAACTAGCTCTTCTCTTCAGACTAGTTCCTTTTTATTGGCTTCTGATCACATAGCATGTGTGACCCACAGTTTGCCTCTTCCTCTCTTCTCTAATTCAGGCCTTTTGTGAAGGTTTATTCCCCACTCTGCTTCTTCCAAACAACTTCTCCTTAGCCCATGCTCATCACTGAATTTCCGTCTTGCTAATTAGCTCAACTGCATAACCCAACACGCACTTATGTGCTTGTCTGTGTTATCCAGTGTTTTCCTATGTGTCATGTCTGCCTCATGTGATTCCCTTGAGAGAATCCAGAATATTCTTTTCCTTTACTTTGCACAATATCTGTCACAATTTTAGATATAATGGTAGCTGCTTAATAAACAATTGATGGATTAATAGATATAAGATTTACCTTTTCTTACACAATCAGCAAATTAATTTTTTAAATTACTGGTTTACCTTTGTCCACTTCTATCAATATTTTTTAAAAAACCAACATTCACTAAGAAGGGATATATATATTTGATAGTCATAAAATGTCATTCTGGGATGAAGAAACAGATTGAGAGAACTGTTTTACTCTTATACTAGTTATATACCATCTTTTAAGCTATAACTTCTTTTTAAACACAGATTCTGAAAGAGAAATATGGTGAATTTAATTAGGACTATTGATGAATGACAAAGACATAACAAAATGATAAGAAATGTGAAACATCTTTCTCTAAACTGCAGCAAGCTTAAAATATATGTGTTGAAACTACTGAAATTATAACAAATCAGTGGGCTTTCAAATTTTGCATTTCAATCAAAATGTGATCCTCAGCAAAGCCTAATTGGATAAATGGAAAGCAGTATCTCATTCCTTTTGGTGGAGAAGCAGAATTGTGGTAATTCGGTTGGAGGCAGAAAAGAAATGATTCTGACAGGATCAAATAGCTATTAGGTATTAGCACTCACTATGGTTTAAGTGTAATGTCACTGAGTTTATACAAAGCCATTATTGCATACGCTATCTCCGTGGTTCTAAGACGGAAATCACATAATCCACGGTCGTCAGACCACAAAAAGTTGGAATCATCATTGGGTTAAGCATCCAAAAGTTATATTTCTTATCCAGAACAACCACCATGGGGGAATAAACTTTCTCATGGGAGCTTACTTATAACGAAGCTCCAAGTTTCTGTGGCAGAACTTGTCAAAATCATCTTGATATCTGCTTTTAGGTCTTAAACCTGAAAGGCTATGAAAGCAAAGAAAATTACAATGTCATCAAAATGTAGATTACCTGTTTTTTTCTGAAAAATTCACTCTTAGAGCAAATGTTAATAATTGTACTCGTTCAATTTGAAATAGCTTATGCTTAAACGACAATCTACCAAAACATCACCATGTAAAAGGAAACAATAAATAATATCTGATAAAATGTCCTGGGCTCCTTTGAAGAATGTGGTAGATTTCTTATTTAGCCTTTTACCAACCAGATTCTTCTACAAAGACACACAGGACGTTAGGAAATTTGACTTCTGCAGCCCTTGCTAGGGTCCTAGAGGACTTGGGAGGAATTCTAAATAAACAAAGTCTTTCAGCTCAACCTAGCCACAAAGAACTTACAAGCCATTCTCTCCTACCTTGAAGTGGGCTCTACCAGTTCACCACCAGCCTACACTCATCAGTACACAGAAGTCCTAGATTATCAGAAACCAGATCCTGCTGGGATGAGTAAACACCAATCAACAGCCCCATTAGCCTCCAGAGGTCTCCGTGCTTTGTTTATAGTAAATAAAGAAACAGCCATCACCGGAAGGCCTGGTCCTTCTAAATTTTTATTTAATTTAGATGTTACAGGTCTGCCTTTTTATAGGGTTTTTTTTTTCTGTGCTGCACCTTCTCTACTTTAAATTTTTAAAAAGTAACTTGTTTTACTTTTCTCTTTTTAATAAAACAAGAAAAAATGAAGGTAAATATTCATGGCCTTGCTTAGAACAACTACTTTCTCAATTGTATTTAACCATCTGCAGGTAAGCACTGACGTGCAGAGGCAGAAAATGAAGATGATCTTTTTTTTTTTTTTTTTTTTTTACTCTAATAGGCATGATTGGTCATGGGACCTCTTTTCCAATTGAAGGCAGAGACATCTCGATTTATTATTCATCTAGAGCTGGACTTGAAATGCAGATGTTTCAGACCATGGTTTCTTCTAATGGATGCAGCTGGCCTAATTCTTTATTGCTGCCCTCAGATGATGACACATAGGAGAGTTGGGCCAAGTTTTGGATGATGGTCTTTCACTCTGAAAGAGCATATAGTGGCTAATATATGAGGTGCTTTGAGACAACCAAGAGAAGCCCTGGAAGCCCCATGGGCAAGGTCACAGAGCTGGGGCAGAGAGAGATAAGTGCCTCACAGGGGTGAGAGTTCAACAGCTTAGTTATGGCACTATCCCTAGAGAAGAAGTAATATTCACTTGTAGGAGCCAGTCTGTGAATCCCACATTGGCAAGGCCGCAAATTAAGAAGGTCAGCAATCGTTTATTATGAAGCAGAGGTAATCACATTTTTTTTGTTTTGTTTGTTTTTTGTTTTGTTTTTGCTATTCCTTAGGCTTTAGTCAGTCACATGCTTATGTTTTATCTCGTATCTATGAAAGGATACCTGGTTCTCATTTTACAAAGTTTTTAGATATTTACATACATCTAGAGAAATATTCATATATTCAACATATTTTTATTTTGGAAACACTGTGTGCTATTATATTCTTTCAGTGCAAAAATCAAGAGCCAATTTAGAGGTCTAAATGGTCCCTCATGATATGCTCGTGACATTTGTAAAAAGAAAAACCATGTCATTATGTGAAAAGTATGCATGACTCTCAAGAAAAAGAAAAAGTTTATTATTATAGTCTACCCAGAAGACAAATTACACGTAGAGGTGGCTGTGAAATCAAATATCACAAAATAAACAGAAAAAAAATGTATTTCAAAGTATTTCAATCTTAATTTAATATTTGACTATTGGGCCTTTTTTTTTTTTTTTTTTCCGAGACAGTGTCTCGCTTTGTCGCCCAGCAGTGGTGCCATCGTGGCTCACTGCAACCTCCACCTCCCAGGTTCAAGCGATCCTTCCACCTCAGCCTCCCTAGTAGCTGGGATTACAGGTGCCCACTGCCATGCCTGGCTACCTTCTGTATTTTTTGTGTAAAGATGGGGTTTTGCCATGGTTGCCCAGGCTGGTCTCGAACTCCTGCACTCAAGCAATCTGCCCACCCTAGCCTCCCAAAATGCCAGGATTACAGGCTAGCATGAATTTAACATTGCAACCCTTTCCCAATAACTGTTGATAATACAGTCCAAAACCTAACTGTCAGTCCACATTAAGCCCAGGAGCATGTAAAGGTGATATAATCAATTGAAAAATCCAGGGGCTACCATTCGCCAACCTCCGCTTCTACCATCTATTGAATTAAATATGCCTGTGGACTTAGAACTGAGATACTTTCCTAACATTTGAAATGAGAAAAAAGTAAAGTCTTCATCTGCTAGGCAGAGGTTCCTATGTTTCTTAGCTGAGACACTTTAACTCCCCACACTTACTTAGACCGCCAACCTTCCATTCCTTGCCTGAGTCTCAGATCAATATGATAGATAAAGGTAAAGCTGAAGGTAAATGATTACCCTATAAGCTGATGAGAATTGTAATTTCAGTGTATAGCAAACACTACAGGGTACAGTGAGCCTTCAAGCATAATAAATTCATCACTTATTTCCAATGATTGATTTGTATTCTGGTTTAATTAGCCATGAAAGAGTCCATTTTTTTTTAAGCCTTCCTTTACTTTACATTTTTATTTCCTTTTACCGCTGCTGCCTATTGTAGATGCTAATCCCCAGCTGTCAAGTTAAGGAAATTTAAAGGGAGACACTAAATACAAACATTACCAATCATGAATTCATTTTCATATATCAACGGACTCAAAGATTTCATAGACAAACCAGGATTTGTAATTCTATTCCTGGAAGATTGTCTTGTTAGTATAATTAATATTATTCTTAATTACAGTCTGATCATTTACAACACATAATCTATAAAAACTGATATATTCGCCTCCCCAAAAGCAGATGTTTTATGATATCTACTAAACCTACAATTTTCATGTTGCACAATTCTGAGTAACCAATATAAGTGACTTTAAGAGGAATATACATTGATAGAACTCAGGAAAGAATGAAAGCCTGGGCTATGAAGTGGATGGGGTCAGAGTGGGATAAGGGATTGGGGGTGAGACTGACAGAGGGAACGATTTGGTTACTAAAATAACAAACTCACAGATGCATTCAGAAAATTCACCAAGAGTGTCCGTGTTTATTTTAACTGGCCTCCACGAAAAAGGAAAAGTTGGGACAATAGCGAAGGCCAGCTGTTGTTTTTCTTGAAGAGGTCCCAGCCCTGTATGCTGAGGAACTCTACTTGAGATGGCCTGGCTGAGACAAATGTTCTGTCCACGTTTTAAATGGCAGCTGGTTATTAAATGACTCCCAATAGGGTGAACACTTGCTATTGACAATAAGGTAATATAAGGACCGTGCAGAGCAATCAGGATGGGAATGTGAATGAAAAATCTTTAATCTGAAATTACAGCTGTCAGGGTTATATTATAAAACATGAAAGTTGCATCTGCAGTTAGAATTAATGTGTCCCAAAAGCCAAGTTTCTCATAAACTGCATCTTGCAGATACATATTTTATAAATAGTCTACCAGTCTTCTATAAATCAAAGAGAACTGTGGCCTATATTAAGGAATTAAAAGGGGTCATCTCTCCTAGCATTGGTATTTGTTGAGCACTACTGGGGGAGAGGGAGTGGGTGTGAAATGAACATTGATTTCCAAAGTCTGGCAGAGAAGTTAGAAGTATTATTCCTACACAATTCTATCTCACTGATTCTAACACCACATACAAATGGCTCTAAGTTACATTTTGTAGTAAGCTGTGAATGAGTGGAAATTGAAATTATAATATAAATAGTGAAATTGTCTTCCTGGAAAATTTATCAGCAAAATGTAAATTTTGGTTGCTGAGCAGTTTATTTAAAAAACTAACATGACCTCTGAGGGCAAATTACATACTTTTAAAAATAGTTATAGTCCTAACAAGGTAATTTTACATCAGAGATATATAAAAGTCCATATTGGGAATGTCACATAAACGCATAAAATTGGAGGTCTGGAAAGATTATTAGAGATCATCTAGTCCAGAAACTCATTTTTTCAAACCTGGTTCATTTTTGAAATATACATGCGAGTACCAAAAGGGACATATACTTTAAGTCTCTGAAAACATGAATCAGTTGGTCTCACAGTGTCCCAAATCCTATCTTTGTTTTTGATAATGTATCTCAATTAAAAGACTGAAATGACTATAATAAGCAAGGTGGAATCTTTATTGCTAATACTTAAGTCATAGTGGTGATCCCCTGATAACTCTGTCATTTCAAAAAGATAAAGTTATGCCTTTTTTATCAGCCACTTAATATCTCAGATTCTCTTAAAAACTGAGAGAAATGATAGATACATATATAACAGCATCACACATGCAAGTCTAATACCTGTCCCATGTGCCACTGTTTACCCTGGGAAATCCTCAGAAATTTACTACTGCTATGAAAAAACAGATAAGATAATTTTATTAAATGCTAGAAGATAAACTATCTCTTGACAAGCAACCACTTACTTTGCCTGAGTAGTAATTATTGCCCTCAAAAGGAAACTGTATTTTATCTATTACATCATTAGATGAATAGAATTTATAATTCTGTGTTACAAATAGAAAGACCAAATGGATAAGCTATATGTATGAATTGATATTGTGCTTTGTGCTAATTTTGTAGAAGACTAGACTAACATACTTAAACCTTCCTGAGTTTGCAAACTGAGGAACTGAAAAATGCCAGTTGGGCACACAATGGTGGGATCCAGGGATTCTGGTACCCTAATTAAAAGAATGGGTTTTCTCTTTACATCTGGAGTTTGCAGACTAGATGCTATTCAATTAGATGCTACTGGATTTTCAAGTGGCCTCAATGGCTGAAAATACTTTTTTGTGTCTGTGTTTTACAATCATGTTAGAACATTGTCTCTTTTTTATGGAGCTTGTCCTCAGATCCCAAGCCTTTGTGACCTCCAGACTAGATTCCTGTGGGAGCTTTGTCTAGATCCCCTTGGCAGACCACCCAGACGCTTTCCACTGGTACAAAACACAGCAGCCCAACCACATAAAGATGTGGGCTGAAAACAGAGGACACAATTCAAGCCCAGAATCTTATGTACAAAGACCTCAAAGTCAGCCTATTCCATTAGAGTTCCCAAATCAGATAAATTCTGAACCATAGATCAAAGATTTAGGTAATGATGTGACAATGGGTCTGAGAGCTTGCCAAGTAAATATAAAGCTGAGTAAATTTTTGTAAGCCATAGCATTGTCATATTTTGATAATTTTGAATTTGAATATAAAAAATTCTTTTTATATTGATAGACTTGTTTAAATGAAAATGGAAGCTTTAGTCATAAGTATTTTATATGCAGTAATAAACCTTGACTTCTACAAGCCCAATAGTGACTTAACTAGAAAAGAAATAAAACCTGGGTAGGATTCTTGCACTATGAAGAAATGAGAATTGCTTCCTGATATTCTGGAGTCCCTAAAGGAAAGAAGAAAGAAAAGGATAGGAAGACAGCATAGGAAAGACCATGAAAATAAGCAGAACAGGTATTATTAAAAAAAACCTGTGAACCAACCTCATAGTACAGAATGCTCCCTGGAACTCCTAGCTGCCTGAAACTAGAGGGATCCTCAGATACGCTGGCACAGACCCTTGGCCCCAAAAGTGTATTCAGGAAATACAGAGCAGTGCTTCATGTCTGCCATGTTGGTGTATGGGAGAAAAATGAAGAGAAGAAAGAAACATTCAGAACACTGGACAAGTCATTTCAAGTTTGGCTACTGGGATACACAAACTTTGCCATGTGTGCAAATGAAAAATTAAAGAAATAGAGATAGGCTGATACAGAGTAGCCTTTTTAATGTTTCCACAAAATGGCACTATAATAAACAAAAATAAAAACTACCACCTACTCTCATCACCCTTTCATAAACAAAAAAGCATTTGGCATTTTAGCTGCCCATATTAACAACTTAATATTAGAAAAAAGCTCTATCCTTACTCCAAAATGGATGCATTAAAAATATGGTAGCCATAAAATCACAACATAAAAATATACAGCATAATACTGGACTCAGTGTAAATGTTTTCTTATAAAAGTTTGTCAATATGTATCTACTTGTTATCATGTAATATAGATTGAAGCTCAAAAGTTCAGCTTGTTCTTGAAATTCTTTTATTGTATCAATACCTAAAATACATGTTATGTAAGACTAGGTTGCTGAAAACGCAAACAAGGGTCTTAAAACTATTTCACTTAATCTGTAGCATTTTGGAGACCAAAGGAATTAAGGCTGCCCAGCTTCCTATGCACATCTGGCCATCTTCCAGCCTAGTGAGATAGAAAGCAGCACAGCTAGACAGGTGTCTGGGTGGCCAGGTTAATTAGGCTTCTCAAGAAACCCAGGGAACTTTTTGACCACCCAGCAAGATACACTCAGGAGAACACCTGAAAGTGGTCTGAGAAATACCTTAGACAATCACCCACCGTACTGGATTGGAGGTGGACCAGCATTTGGTCATTGTTCTTCTAATATATGAACACTTTGACTCTACAATCATTAGAGTTGGAAAAGGCCAAAGAGATTATGTAGTTTATGCTAAGCCACACCTTGTGTGTCATTAGTTTAGCCATTGTCTCTGGAATTCTAACGCACCCTTGTATCATCAGCTGTTGCCCTTATTAAAATGTAGCCTCCCTCTTAGATATACATCTAAAAGAAATGAAGGCATATGTCCATATAAAAACCTGTTCACAAATGTTCTTAGCAGCATTTTTCATTGTAGTCAAAAAAGTAGAAACAACTCAGTCTACCACCTGATGAATGGATAAACAAAATCAGCTTTCTGATGCTAGGGCTGGAATCCTACAAATTACATTTCTTCTTTGCCAGATGCTCTCTATTAGGATCTAAAAACAGGGGGCTCCCTGAGGAACCTGGAGGCAAACGGAGGAGGATAGCACACACTCCTTCCTGATTGCCTCTTGTCTGCCTCCTGATTCTGACAGCATTCCTCATAACACTCCCTCACTCCAGCAGGGCCAGCTTGTTCCACCGGCAGTACTTGATTTCATGTCACAGTTTTTGCAAGACTCAAAGAGTCTGCATCACCTTTCCTCAGAGATACTAGCATCAGCCAGGGAGTGCCTTCCTAAAGGTCTAAATTTCATCTCCTCCAAGCTGCTAAATGTTAATAATTCCAGCCTCCCTGTTTCCCCAGTTCTAAGGGTGGCAGTTGCTACTTTTGTGATACTTCAGAGTCTTTTTTTTTGTCTTCTCAGTTCTTCATTACTTATTAAATTCTCTTTGTTAAATTAACCGTGTTGTTTCTATCTCCAAATGTGCCTTTACCACATTGAGACTGCATTTTAAGCAGCTTTATTGAGATATAATCTATACACCATAAAATCTACTCATTAAAGGTGTATGATTCGATGGTGCTTAATGTATTCACAGAGTTTTGCAGCCATCACCATTGTCTAACTCAAGAACATTTTCATCACCCCCTCCAAAAACCCTGTATCCGTTAACAATCCTTTCTCATTTTCCCATTTCCCTAGACCCAGACAACCACAAACCTACATTCTGTTTCTGTAGATTTTCCTATTTTGGATATCTCATATAAATGTGTTATGAAATAAGTTTTGTTCCCCCAAAATTTGTGTGTTGAAGGTCTAACCTCGAATGTGACTGTATTTGGAGAGAGGGCCTTTAAAAAAGTAATTAAGACTAAATGACGTCATAAGAACGAGGCCCTAATCCAATAGGGCATTGTCCTTATGAGAAGAAGAGACACCAGGGGCATAAGTAGACAGAGGTAAGGCCGTGTGAGGGTCACAGCAAGAGGTGGTCTAGGAGAAACCAGACCTGCTCTCATCTTGATCCTGGTCTTCTAGCATTCATAACTGAGAGAAAATGACTTTCTCGTGTTTAAGCCATCCAGATTATGATATTTTATTATGGCAATACTAGCAAGTTAATATATGGAGTTATACAATATGTAGTATTTTGTAACTGACCTCTTTTCACTTAGCACAATATTTTCAAGGTTTCCTCATGTTGTAACATATATCAGTACTTTGTCATTTTTCTCACTGAATGATATTTTATTGCATGGGTATACCACATTTTGTTTATCCATTCATCAGGTGGTAGACTGAGTTGTTTCTACTTTTTTGACTACAATGAAAAATGCTGCTAAGAACATTTGTGAACAGGTTTTTATGTGGACATATGCCTTCATTTCTTTTAGATATATATCTAAGAGGGGGGCTACATTTTAATAAGGGCAACAGACAATAGGAAGTAACAAATATATGGTTATGTTAGAGTGTGGCATGTAGTTGCACCTGAAGCGGAGTCTTTAACCCAAAGAAATGGCAGATCAAAGGATACCCAATCAATGTCCTTAAGGTAACAGTTCATGGTGCATCCTAAGTACTCGGCAAACAGTATTCCTTATTCTGTTTCCATCTTCTAAAAAAGTCCTTGGGGTTCTGCAAAGTTTAATTCACATCGATAACCGGTTATTCAGAGTCAGTGTATATCCATGAATGCTTCCCTGTTTGTCTTCACCACAGTGCCTTGGCTCTCTGTCATCCAAATCCCATTCCAGTTTAGATACTTTGAAAACAAGGCTCTAAATACTCTCTTTGCGAGAGAGATTCATAAAACTAGAACATATTTTTCTACAGGCTTCTTGAGCCTTTCCAGGTTTCTGTATGCTTGGATTCTACTATACATAAGTTTTGGTCTATTTTTTTTCCTCTTTATGCTTCATTCCTACTCCGCTCACCAAGACTGATTAGAAAAATTGTTCTCTGAGTTATAAATCCAGTCCACCATAGCTGTAACATGGATAAGATTTTAAACTCTGGGATCTACAGTTGACACTCCCTGTAGCAAGTTGAATGCAAGCAGAGGCACATATAGTTCAGAGCACTTTTCAGATAGGATCCCTTCATATTTCTGCTGATCGAGAACAGAAGGCCTACTGGTCCTACAGGAAGAAGAGCTGGATTGCAAAGCCTTAGTCCTGTCAGTACCTCTGTGACCTCAATAGGGCCACTAACCTCTCTACTCTCAAATTCCTCTACTGCCTAATAAAGAGCTTGGATAAAATAAAATCTAAAGTTCTTTTTAGTTAGAAAAAACTGTAATTTTATAAATATTTAAGTAGCAACCATATTGAAACTATAAGCTATAGCCATTTTATATATCTGCAATTTAAAGAGAATAAACAAATAAGAAAATAATTCTCAGCATAAATTATAACTCTCTGCTACTCCAACCCAAGGACTGTTATTAGAGAGACATCCCCAAAAGTGTTTACATGTTCCAATACCCACCTAATTGGTAGCATCTTCTTTTACAAGTTTGTATCCTCTTGTAAAAATATCTGTCTCTGGTCAATTTTAAGTTTATGCAAAGGGGGTTTTGAGGTAATGCTTCCCCTTAAAAATTTCCATTGTCAGGGTTTTCACACAGATTGTGATACCATAATTTGTCATATCTTTAGCAGAAAAACTCTTATTCAAATACAACCATATCTGGAGAGGGAAAGACATTAAGTCAATGGCTCTCATCAATATCCTACAAGAAATAATTTATTTGATTTTCAACCACATGAGTCTACCCAAAATAATGGTCTATGCAGTTGTCTCTAGAGTGAGTGTGCCCACAGGGGAAATACTAGGCTTCTATCAGAGTATGGGAATAAAGTTTCACTAACAACTTTTTTTCCTCAGTTACCATTAATTTTTATTTTTGTATGTTTTAACTTTTTTCCTCAGTTACCCTTAATTTTTATTTTCGTATGTTTTATGAAACACATATATTCATACAGAAATTCATGCATCCAATGTACGAATAACCAAAAATAATATTCTGAAGTTGAATGCTCAAAATTTTTTTCTTGATAAGCTTTATTAACAAAAATTTGGAAAACTTACTGATGTACGCTTTTAGACAGGTAAATTTGGCAAGGAGAAAAGAGGGCAGAAAAATTGTGTCTAACAGGAGTCCTTGAGAATCTCAGGCCAGGTGCAGTGGGTCTCCAAAGCAGAGCGGAGGAGGGCAGAGCAGCAGGAGCAGGGGAGGAGCCTGTATGGATGGCAGCAGGCAGAGCAGAGGAGGGCAGAGCAGCAGGAGCAGGGGAGGAGCCTGTATGGATGGCAGCAGGTATCCATACTGCCATCCATACAGAGGGTGAGGTGCAGCTGAGGCCAGGTGAGGCTGAGGTGCAGCTGAGGCCAGGTAAGGATCACAGAGAAGTTATGACACAGAAAGTTGTGCTAAGAAGAGAAAACAGAGACTCTACCCCTTCAAAAATTTACTTTGCAAAACACTCTTCTTACTTTTTTGTGCTTAATACATGACTTTAGGGCATAGGTTTTGGGGACCTTCCTTACTTCAAATAGCATTGCAATTAGCCCTGTGTAAAAATGGCCTGCTCACCGTGTATTCAATTCAATCGCCAAATCCATCTGTGTTATAACCTAATAGGTTTGCAACTCCAAACAATTCTTTTATAAATAGGACATATATTACCTTTATTTTTAACAGGCTCTCTCTCTGTCGCCCAGGTTGGAGTGAATTGGTGTGATTTTGGCTTGCTGCAACCTCTGCCTCTTGAGCTCAATCGCTCCTCCCACCTCAGCCTCTCTGGTAGCAGGGACTACAGGCACCCACCACCACACCCAGCTAGTTTTTGTATGTTTTTGTAGAGACTGGGTTTTGTCATTTTGCCCAGGCTGGTCTCGAATTCCTGAGCTCAAGTGATCTGCCCACCTAGGCCTCCCAAAGTGCTGGGTTTACAGGCCTGAGAACCATGCCGGGTCATGTATTACATGTTTTACTACTAACTTACTTATTACATAAGTAATTACAGCTGGACTCTATGACAAAACTATATTAATGAACATTAAGGTACCATTGAATTAAGATAATCTAAATGTCTTAGTCATCTGAATAATATTGGAGGAGTGTGAATGTTAACATTATATCTAAATCGCTGAAATTCATTTATATTTATCTACCTTACTAGATGCTAAGAATATAGTGATCATGCAGCTCCCAGCCTGAGCGACACAGAAGACAGGTGATTTCTGCATTTCTGCTTGAGGTACCGGTTTCATCTAACTAGGGAGTGCCAAACAGTGGGTGCAGGACAGTTGGTGAAGCGCACTGTGCGAGAGACTAAGCAGGGCGAGGCATTGCCTCACTCGGGAAGTGCAAGGGGTCAGGGAGTTCCCTTTCCTAGTCAAAGAAAGGGGTAACAGACCGCACCTGCAATATCGGGTCAGTCCCACCCTAATACTGCGCTTTTCCAATGGGCCTGGAAAACGGCACACTAGGAGATTGTGTCCCGCACCTGGCTCGGAGGGTCCTATGCCCACGGAGTCTCGCTGATTGCTAGCACAGCAGTCTGAGATCAAGCTGCAAGGTGGCAGCGAGGCTGGGGGAGGGGCGCCCACCATTGCCCAGGCTTGCTTAGGTAAACAAAGCAGCCAGGAAGCTCCAACTGGGTGGAGCCCACCACAGCTCAAGGAGGCCTGCCTGCCTCTGTGGGCTCCACCTCTGGGGGCAGGCCACAGACAAACAACAAGTCAGCAGGAACCTCCTCAGAATTAAATGTCCCTGTCTGACTGACAGCTTTGAAGAGAGTAGTGGTTCTCCCAGCACGCAGCGGGAGATCTGAGAACGGACAGACTGCCTCCTAAAGTGGGTCCCTCACCCCTGAGCAGCCTAACTGGGAGGCACCCCCCCAGTAGGGACAGACTGACACCTCACTTGGCCGGGTACTCCTCTGAGACAAAACTTATAGAGGAACTATCAGACAGCTGAATTTGTGGTCGCACGAAAATCCGCTGTTCTGCAGCCACCGCTGCTGACACCCAGCCAAACAGGGTCTGGAGTGGACCTCTAGTAAACTCCAGCAGACCTGCAGCTGAGGGTCCTGTCTGCTAGAAGGAAAACTAACAAACAGAAAGGACATCCACACCAAAAACCCATCTGTACATCACCATCATCAAAGACCAAAAGTAGATAAAACCACAAAGATGGGGAAAAAAAAGAGCAGAAAAACTGGAAACTCTGAAAAGCAGAGCACCTCTCCTCCTCCAAAGGAACGCACTTCCTCACCAGCAATGGAACAAAGCTGGATGGAGGATGACTTTGACGAGTTGAGAGAAGAAGGCTTCAGACGATCAAACTACTCTGAGCTACGGGAGGAAATTCAAAACAATAGCAAAGAAGTTAAAAACTTTGAAAAAAAATTAGAAGAATGGATAACTAGAATAACCAATGGAGAGAAGGGCTTAAAGGAGCTGATGGAGCTGAAAGCCAAGTTTCGAGAACTACGCGAAGATTGCAGAAGCCTCAGTAGCAGATGCGATCAACTGGAAGAAAGGATATTGCTGATGGAAGATGAAATGAATGAAATGAAGCGAGAAGGGAAGTTTAGAGAAAAAAGAATAAAAAGAAACAAACAAAGCCTCCAAGAAATTTGGGACTATGTGAAAAGACCAAACCTACATCTGATTGGTGTACCTGAAAATGACGGGGAGAATGGAACCAAGTTGTAAAACACTCTGCAAGATATTATCCAGGAGAACTCCCCCAATCTAGCAAGGCAGGCCAACATTCAGATTCAGGAAATACAGAGAACGCCACAAAGATACTCCTCGAGAAGAGCAACTCCAAGACACATAATTGTCAGATTCACCAAAGTTGAAATGAAGGAAAAAATGTTAAGGGCAGCCAGAGAGAAAGGTCGGGTTACCCACAAAGGGAAGCCCATCAGACTAACAGCTGATCTCTCGGCAGAAACTCTACAAGCCAGAAGAGAGTGGGGGCCAATATTCAACATTCTTAAAGAAAAGAATTTTCAACCCAGAATTTCATATCCAGCCAAACTAAGCTTCATAAGTGAAGGAGAAATAAAATACTTTACAGACAAGCAAACGCTGAGTGATTTTGTCACCACCAAGCCTGCCCTAAAAGACCTCCTGAAGGAAGCACTAAACATGGAAAGGAAAAACCGGTACCAGCCACTGCAAAAACATGCCAAATTGTAAAGACCATCGAGGCTAGGAAGAAACTGCATCAACTAACGAGCAAAATAAACAACTAACATCATAATGACAGGATCAGATTCACACATAACAATATTAACGTTAAATGTAAATGGGCTAAATGCTCCAATTAAAAGACACAGACTGACAAACTGGATAAGGAGTCAGGACCCATCAGTGTGCTGTATTCAGGAAACCCATCTCACGTGCAGAGACACACATAGACTCAAAATAAAGGGATGGAGGAAGATCTATCAAGCAAATGGAAAACAAAAAAAGGCAGGGGTTGCAATCCTAGTCTCTGATAAAATAGACTTTAAACCAACAAAGATCAAAAGAGACAAAGAAGGCCATTACATAATGGTCAAGGGATCAATTCAACAAGAAGAGCTAACTATCCTAAATATATATGCACCCAACACAGGAGCACCCAGATTCATAAAGCAAGTCCTGAGTGACCTACAAAGGGACTTAAACTCCCACACAATAATAATGGGAGATTTTAACACCCCACTGTCAACATTAGACAGATCAACGAGACAGAAAGTTAACAAGGATATTCAGGAATTGAACTCAGCTCTACACAAAATGGACCTAATAGACATCTACAGAACTCTCCACCCCAAATCAACAGAATATACATTTTTTTTCAGCACCACACCACACCTATTCCAAAATTCACCACATAGTTGGAAGTAAAGCTCTCCTCAGCAAATGTAAAAGAACTGAAATTATAACAAACTGTCTCTCAGACCACAGTGCAATCAAACTAGAACTCAGGATTAAGAAATTCACTCAAAACCACTCAACTACATGGAAACTGAACAACCTGCTCCTGAATGACTATTGGGTACATAATGAAATGAAGGCAGAAATAAAGATGTTCTTTGAAACCAACGAGAACAAAGACACAACATACCAGAATCTCTGGGACACGTTCAAAGCAGTGTGTAGAGGGAAATTTATAGCACTAAATGCCCACAAGAGAAAGCAGGAAAGATCCAAAATTGACACCCTAACATCACAATTAAAAGAACTAGAAAAGCAAGAGCAAACACATTCAAAAGCTAGCAGAAGGCTAGAAATAACTAAAATCAGAGCAGAACTGAAGGGAATAGAGACACAAAAAACCCTTCAAAAAATTAATGAATCCAGGAGCTGGTTTTTTGAAAAGATCAACAAAATTGATAGACCACTAGCAAGACTAATAAAGAAGAAAAGAGAGAAGAATCAAATAGATGCAATAAAAAATGAAAAAGGGGATATCACCACCTTTCCCACAGAAATACAATCTACCATCAGAGAATACTACAAACACCTCTATACAAATAAACTAGAAAATCTGGAAGAAATGGATAAATTCCTCGACAAATACACCCTCCTAAGACTAAATCAGGAAGAAGTTGAATCTCTGAATAGACCAATAACAGATTCTGAAATTGTGGCAATAATCAATAGCTTACCAACCAAAAAGAGTCCAGGACTTGATGGATTCACAGCCGAATTCTACCAGAGGTACAAGGAGGAACTGGTACCATTCCTTCTGAAACTATTCCAATCGATAGAAAAAGAGGGAATCCTCCCTAACACATTTTATGAAGCCAGCATCGTCCTGATACCAAAGCCTGGCAGAGACATAACCAAAAAAGAGAATTTCAGACCAATATCCCTGATGAACATTGATGCAAAAATCCTCAATAAAATACTGGCAAACCGAATCCAGCAGCACATCAAAAAGCTTATCCACCATGATCAAGTGGGCTTCATCCCTGGGATGCAAGGCTGGTTCAACATACACAAATCAATAAATGTAATCCAGTATATAAACAGAACCAAAGACAAAAACCACATGATTATCTCAATAGATGTAGAAAAGGCCTTTGACAAAATTCAACAACGCTTCATGCTAAAAACTCTCAATAAATTAGGTATTGATGAGACGTATCTCAAAATAATAAGAGCTATCTGCGACAAACCCACAGCCAATATCATACTGAATGGGCAAAAACTGGAAGCATTCCCTCTGAAAACTGGCACAAGACAGGGATGCCCTCTCTCACCGCTCCTATTCAACATAGTGCTGGAAGTTCTGGCCAGAGCAATCAGGCAGGAGAAGGAAATAAAGGGTATTCAATTAGGAAAAGAGGAAGTCAAATTGTCCCTGTTTGCAGATGACATGATTGTATATCTAGAAAACCCCATTGTCTCAGCCCAAAATCTCCTTAAGCTGATTAGCAACTTTAGCAACGTCTCAGGATACAAAATCAATGTACAAAAATCACAAGCATTCTTGTATACCAATAACAGACAAACAGAGAGCCAAATCATGAGTGAACTCCCATTCACAATTGCTTCAAAGAGAATAAAATACCTAGGAATCCAACTTACAAGGGATGTGAAGGACCTCTTCAAGGAGAACTACAAACCACTGCTCAATGAAATAAAAGAGGATACAAACAAATGGAAGAACATTCCATACTCATGGGTTGGGAGAATCAATATCATGAAAATGGCCATACTGCCCAAGTTAATTTATAGATTCAATGCCATCCCCATCAAGCTACAAATGACTTTCTTCAGAATTGGAAAAAACTACTTTAAAGTTCATATGGAACCAAAAAAGATCCCACATCGCCAAGTGAATCTTAAGCCAAAAGAACAAAGCTGGAGGCATCACGCTACCTGACTTCAAACTATACTACAAGGCTACAGTAACCAAAACAGCATGGTACTGGTACCACAACAGAGACATAGATCAATGGAACAGAACAGAGCCCTCAGAAATGATGCCGCATATCTACAACTATCTGATCTTTGACAAACCTGACAAAAACAAGAAATGGGGAAAGGATTCCCTATTTAATAAACGGTGCTGGGAAAACTGGCTAGCCATATGTAGAAAGCTGAAATTGGATCCCTTCCTTACACCTTATACAAAAATTAATTCAAGATGGATTAAAGACTTAAATGTTAGACCTAAAACCATTAAAATCCTACAAGAAAACCTAGGCAATACCATTCAGGACATAGGCGTGGGCAAGGACTTCATGTCTAAAACACCAAAAGCAATGGCAACAAAAGCCAAAATTGACAAATGGGATCTAATTAAACTAAAGAGCTTCTGCACAGCAAAAGAAACTACCATCAGAGTGAACAGGCAACCTACAGAATGGGAGAAAATTTTTGCAACCTACTCATCTGACAAAGGGCTAATATCCAGAATCTACAATGTACTCAAACAAATTTACAAGAAAAAAACAAACAACCCCATCAAAAAGTGGGCAAAGGACATGAACAGACACTTCTCAAAAGAAGACATTTATGCAGCCAAAAAACACATGAAGAAATGCTCATCATCACTGGCCATCAGAGAAATGCAAATCAAAACCACAGTGAGATACCATCTCACACCAGTTAGAATGGCCATCATTAAAAAATCAGGAAACAACAGGTGCTGGAGAGGATGTGGAGAAATAGGAACACTTTTACACTGTTGGTGGGACTGTAAACTCGTTCAACCATTGTGGAAGTCAGTGTGGCGATTCCTCAGGGATCTAGAACTAGAAATACCATTTGACCCAGCCATCCCATTACTGGGTATATACCCAAAGGACTATAAATCATGCTGCTATAAAGACACATGCACACATATGTTTATTGCGGCACTATTCACAATAGCAAAGAGTTGGAACCAACCCAAATGTCCAACAACGATAGACTGGATTAAGGAAATGTGGCACATATACACCATGGAATACTATGCAGCCATAAAAAATGATGAGTTCATGTCCTTTGTAGGGACATGGATGAAACTGGAAAACATCATTCTCAGTAAACTATCGCAAGGACAAAAAACCAAACGCTGCATGTTCTCACTCATAGGTGGGAATTGAACAATGAGAACTCATGGACACAGGAAGGGGAACATCACACTCTGGGGACTGTTGTGGGTTGGGGTAGGGGGGAGGGACAGCATTAGGAGATATACCTAATGCTAAATGACGAGTTAATGAGTGCAGGAAATCAACTTGGCACATGGATACATATGTAACAAACCTGCACATTGTGCACATGTACCCAAAACCTAAAGTATAATAAAAAAAAAGAATATGGTGATCATAATGTTTAAAGTAGAAAAGTAATTTGTAATTAGAGTAAGCATATGCTGTAAATTCCAATTGGTAGTGAAATAACTACATATAACTTTTCTAAGGGAAAAAATTAAAATCTGCCAATAGTTTTAAAGTTACAAAATGCAAAAACCATTAAAATGAAATAATTTTCTTCAACTTCACAAAAACCTTTTAATGGAAAACCGAATTTTGACATTTATTGTTGAGAATATTGATGAGTTACTTCTGCTTTATTATTTTAAAAATGTCTCCTTTTTTTTTCTTTTTAGTATGCCACACTTGGTTGACTAATGCAAATACTTTGAGAGGATATCCCAGCAGACCCCACTGTGGTTTGAGGGTTTTCTCGTCATCTTGCATTAGAGAAAATGATGCTGAATCATATACACTTAACAAATCAAAAAGCAACAAACGTATGTAAGTAATGAAAAAGTCCCGTAGTAAGTAATCATCATGATGCCACCAAAGGAAAACAAGACTTTTTTTTTCTTCTCCTTAACACATTTTGCCATACTCCATAGAGAAAGAAACTTTTATCAAATACTGTGGAACTGAAATCTTGCCCATTCAATTTCATCTTTATACCGATTTTTAATACTAACCATTGTAAACACTATTTTCTGCATGAAAATGAATTTCCATTAGACTAGTGGTCCCCAACCTTTTTTGGCACCAGGGACGGGATTTGTGGAATACAGTTTTCCCACGGACAAGGGGTGAGGGGTGGGGGATGATCTGGAGATGAAACTGTTCTACCTCATAGGGAGGGCACAACCTAGATCCCTCGCATGTGGAGTTCACAATAGGGTTCACGCTCGTAATGCCTCCACTGATCTGACAGGAAGCGGATCTCAGATGGTAATGCTGGTTCACCCACTGCTCACCTCCTGCTGTGCAACCTGGTTCCTAACAGGCTATGGTGGACCAGTGCTAGTCCATGGCCCAGGGTTAGAGACTCCTGCATTAGACACAAGTAACGCTGGTTTTGTAATTGATATAGATGAAGTGAATAGCCCTTCCAAAATTTGGAAGAAAAAAATTAAGGAAATTATATGTTCATCGAAATGGAAGACCCACAGAGAAAATATTATGATCTCATTAAATAGCACAAACTCTGCAACAGATGAACAGGTAAAGTTGTTTCTTCCATGTCATAAACCTGGTCATGCCTACTAAGCTGTAGAACTATAAACAATAAAAATAAAAAATTCATAACCCAGAGGGAGAATTAAAGTAAGGAAATCGAGTCGTCAGTAGAGAAAACATTTTAATTCATTTCTGAAAGTAAAAGAAGCATGAAAGCTAATGGATGGCTGAAACTATACAAAACAATTTAAGTTCAAGATGTGCTGTGAGGGATTATAATGAAGTTATGTCAAGAACAAATGAGGATGAAAAAGAGATGTTAAATGAAGATCTGTATATGGTACAATTCACCAATCAGTACCCCCAGTTGCCAGCAATGAAAAATTCAGTGTTTCTCCTCTAGGTAAAATCCCCAGGGGATTCCTCTCTGAAGAGTTTGAGTAGACCTACTTGGTTAAATCAAGGTTTCTGCTGTGAATGTGTCTGCCAAGAATAAAGCCCTTTGTTTGGAATTCTGGGGGACCTGAGACCTAATAGCTGTCCTCTGCTCGTTCAATTTAAAGTTAAGCCTCCCAGTCAATAAATTATGTCCAGCCACACACTGAGCTCCAAGTCTGCCATTCATGGGACACACCTAACGTTTACCTATTAGCAGAGAAAATGCACACTAGTTAACTAATACTTCTTGATTGACTATAAACCGACAACCAAGATTTTTCAGACAGAAAAGAACAGCATAAAGGAGAAAGATCTATATAAATTAAAAGGAAAAATGATCATAGAATAAACGGGCAATGAAAAATAGAAAAAAGAATTCACGAATTCACGTTTATGTAGTTTCAAGAAAGCATTATATTCACAAAACAAGAATAGAATTCTATACAAAGTATACAGGTTTATGAGAAAGCTTGTAGAAAGTGAAACTAAAATCTCTGAAATAAATTTTTTAATTAATGGACAAGAAAGTAAAGCCAAGGAAATATCCAAGATTATAGAGAAAAATACAATGACACTAAATATGAAAGAAACAAACAAAATATGAAGGAATAAGCTAAGATTCCTAGCATCTTACTATTAGAAATAGAGAAGGCAAGAAATTCTCAAAGAAATAATAGAAATGTAAAGCCATTGGGGTTTTAAGCAGGAAAAAAAAACTGTCTGTGACTTATATTTTAATAGAATATTTTTTGCTTCAGAAGAAAACAGACTATAGAGAAATTGGGGTGGAAAAAAGAAAAAAAAACATGACTTAGACAACTGAAAGCATTCAGGTAAGAGAGAACGCTACCTCGGACTAAGATACTAAAGATGGAGATAGTGAGAATTGGTGAGATTCTAAACAAAACTTGAAGGTAAAATCAACAGAACTGTGTTAGATTGTGTGAGGGGGAAAAGAAGTGTCAAAAAAGCCTCATTTTTTTTTTTTGACCCAAGCAACTGGATGAATAGAATTCTGGTTTACTGAGATGGGAGTACTGCAGGAGGAGGAGGTTTTAGCAGTGGGATTTGGGAGAAAATATATAACTTGGACTTGGCCAAGTTAGAGTTGAAGTTCATATGAGACATCCAACTAGACCTGTTAGATAAGCAGTAAGATATTAGAATCTGGAATTCAAAGGAAGTGATTCTGGAAACAGTGTATAAATGACATTTAAAGCTAAACTAACTGAATTAGTTCACCAAAAACTGAGTATAGAAAGAGAGAGTACAGAAGGTACATAGACTGAACCTTGGATATCTACCATGTTCAGATCGGAAGATAAAGAGGAGCAAGCCCAGAAGGAGCATCTAATGAGCTAAAGGGGTCATGAAAGGAGAGTGGTATTCCAGAGATCAAGCATGTCTCAAGGAGGAAATCATCAGCTGTGTCAAAACCTGCTTCCCAGTAAGTGAAATAAGAAAATAAAAATGCCCACTGGACTTTGCTACATGGAGCTCTTTCACGACATGACAAAAGCTGTCCCTGTGAAGAGGTTGGAGGTGAAACCAGAATGAGGTATGTTAAAGAGAGAATGGGTGTAAAAGTGGAGAGAGATTAAATACAATCTTTTGAGGTGATTTTTTATAAAAGTTAGCAGAGAACTGGGGAGGTATCTGGAAGTATACTGAGGCCAAATGACTTTCTTCTATAATGGGTGATATTATAGCATAGATGTATAATATTGGGAATGTTCCTGCAGATGGGTATAATCTGATACAGGATAGAGAAAGCAAATGTAGAAACAATGTCCCTAAGATTTGATGGGGAACACAATGCATGAAAGAGGGGCTAGCCTTAGAGGGAGCAAAGGCAATGTATAGTTTCCACCTGAAGGGAAGGTAGAATGTTTAGGGACTGATGTGTGCAGGTTGCTAGATTTGTTGCAGTAGCACACTGAAATTGCCTTTTGATTGTTTCCATTATTTCAGTGAAATAAGAAAAAAGGTCATATTTTGAAAGATGGCAGAAGAAAGACGTGAGAAATTAGAGAGGTTTTTTTTTTAAGGTATGAAATAATCTTCTAGGAGAGGAGAACAGAACCTAAGGATAGTGTTACAGGGCAGCACTAAGAGCTCACCTGAGATTAGTGGTCATGAGCTTAATGAGAGACACAAGAACCTGGTTGTATGGTTTTCTTCAGCTCAAGTCAGCTGCTTGGGCAGCTGAATAGTGAGTTAGGAGTTGAATTTAATAAGCTTGGGATTTTTCTAGGCCAAGATAATGGATGAGCAAATAGCTGAGGTAGTATGCAGGAAAGTCAGTATAATGATGGACCACAGCATCTAAGCTGGGTGAGGATAAGGATATGATGGACAGAGGAAATATAGGAACTGGAAAGAAAGGCATTTTGGAATTAAGATACTAGAGAAAGTGAGAATGAAGTAGGCATACGAAAGTCTGAGATTACAGTGCTTAAAGTTGAGATTATGAAAAGGTGCAATAATTCATAACATCAAGATCTAAGCATAGCTACAGCGACCAAGGTGCACTGGAAGACAAGTTAATGAGATGAGGAGGTCAAGGACCTGAGCAGTCAGGATGCTAGAAAGGTTTGTCTGCATAGATATTGAAATCACCATGATTTATGATAGGAGTTGTGTTGGAACAGGATAAATGGTAAAGTAATGGATAGGATCTACTTATGATTGTAAGTTGACAAGAGGAGGAAGTAGTGTCTCAGAAATCTGGTGATTATTATGGCAAGAATGAATAGAAGGTAGAATAATCAAGCAGCATATGTTTCTGAGAAGGAATGTTTGAAAGGGAAGGATGGTTGTTACAATGGTCTGCAGGCAGCAATGAGATCTAGGAAGACTCTTACCCTTACCTCCAGGCATGGTGATATGAAGGTTGTAGAAGGAAAAAAATCATCGTTAATGGTGACAACACATAGAGGTGTGCTCAGGGAGCAGTGCTTGCGGAGAGCCAGGGTCCACATAAACCAACAGGCGGAAGAGAAAGTTTTGTGAGGAGACTGAAGATACAGAGCAGGGGTCACCAGGCTGTGGTCAGACAGCCAAACTCCTGTTTTTATGTCCAGGTGCTAAGAAGAGGTTTTTAAATAGTTACATTTTTAATGGTTACAGAAATACCTCCACGATATCCTTGATTTTGTCTCTCGGCTCCCAAGGCCTAAAATATTTTCTATCTGGCCCTTTAAAAATAATGTTTTCTACCTCTGACATCGAAGATTTTGCTAATGACTGAAAGTGTTTGGGTGAGTCAAATTATGGGATACACAGAACCATATAGGCATGGAAGTCTAAGGCATAAAAGATGACGTGGGAGTTTTGGGGTGTCTTATGTTGACTGAGGTAAACACGGACACAGACCATGACCAGATTACTCCTAAGGGTCTTTTAATCAAACTGCAGTGAAAGACTATGAATCAGATGGTGGGAGGAAGACAAGGACCTTTCCAGGAGAAGACAGAATTCCTTAAATACATGGTCCAGCCACTACAGTCTAGGCTGTAGGAGAGAAGTTTAAGAACACATAGAGCTCTGGTTGTGCTATCTGATGGCTCCTCAAGTCTACGTTTATATTAGCCCATATTTGCATAGCATTTATTTATCCTTACAACTCTGTGAAGAAGATAATATAACTTCTATTTTATATATTAGAAAACCAAGGCTTGGAAAAAAATAAGTAATTTAATCAGAGTCACATGGGTAATACAATCCAAAGCCTGGTCTGGAACCTAGGTCTTCTGAATACTAAGCAAAGTACTTTTTTCTCACAGTTACCTGCATGTTGCCCCAAGACTATTCAGAAGCAGTACATGATAGCAATTGGGAAGTACTTCTTACGAACCAGAAAACATAAAAAGAGGATATTCTCCACAAAGAGCTCGATTATTAAGTAAAAATACTGGTTTATCAGGCAATTCTGCCATCTGATGGGCAAGAACATTTTCTTCAAACTTATCAGAAACATGAGTACGTCAAAAGAAAAAATACGTATGCCATATAAATGAGAAAAGGTGACCCAGATTGAACACGGATTTCAGATAGCGATGTTAGTGGAAAAGGGAAGAACAGTGATGAATCTAACAAATGCATTCTACCACTACCTATTATTTAATACAGGACAAAGACATTTCATTACTTCCAACTGGGACCTCAATAAAATGGCCACGTGATATGTACTTCTCATTAAAAATCTCAAATAACTAGTTCCAACTGTATGTACTTCCGAGTCCCTGGCTTTTCCTGAATAAGAGTACCACTAGCAAGGATCATGAACATAGCTATTCTCTTCTATAAATAAATAACTTTGTATCCTCAATCATACTTCAGTTGGTATAATTATAATTCTTTGCAATATATCAGCCAATAGAAAATTAAACCTCACATCAAGGGTGAGGGTCAGCCTCAGAAATGTAGTAAATATCCTGAGGTTACCAGCAAAGCTTCCCATTTGAAACCTCCCCTACTTTTGTTTTAAAGTAATTCTTTTCTTGAAAATGTGTACAATAAGTGCCGTATTAGGCAGTCTTCAGTAGTGCAAGTTAAAAGTGTGATGCTTTATTTTTATAATTTCAATAATATATTTATAGTTTTTAGTTGCACACTGTGCCTTCAGATGTCTCATTAAAGAACAGAAGTATCGTTTGTTTTACTATCAGAAACAGTTGAATTGATAATTACCATAAACTTGTCAATATGGAAATATTTATCTTAACTGCACTTTCTTTGACATGTTTATATCACTCACAGTTACTACAATGGAGCATATGTTAAGTTATTCATTCACTGATTAACCTTGACACATTTTAAAATTCTTTATTTCAGAGGTTTACAGTTTAAATGGTGGATCAAACAACAACAACAAAATAAGATATTAAAGTTATTCTCAAGGGACATATAATTTAGGTAAATAAGATTTAAAAACACTATATAAAAAATGCAAAGGCCATACAAATATTGACTGACCTCCAGGATAAAAAATCATGTCAATGACAATGTATACTTGTCAGCTTAGGCTAAACAATGCCATGATAACAAGCAATATCAAAAATCTCAGCGACTTACAAAATAAAGGTGGATTTTTCACTCACATTGCATGTCCACCTGGAGTCCAACATGATATCTGTTCCAGGTTCTTTTTATTCCCTACCTAAAACTTTGCTGGTTTTATGGCAAATGGAAAAGCTAACACGGTGGAACCACAGGAGAGCTCTTAAAGCTATTATTCAGAAATAGCACGTGTTCTTTTCACTCCTTTTCCTTGGACGAGGGAAATTGGGACTGGGAGGAATAGTCTTCTCATAGGAAGAGGCAGCACAGTGATTCTTCATAAATGTTTACTATTTTTAATAGTTTTTAAAAGCTAATGTGCATTTACCAGAGACAAACACTTAGCTAAAATTATTTCAGAAATTGTTTAGGATCCCATAAAGACCCAAATAACAATGACACTCCAGGGATAAGGAAGGGCACTTTCCTGATTAATGGATCCATGCTTGAATTATATAATAATATACAGGTGACATATGATTGCTCTTAATTTTTCTCTATTTACTTCTTGTGCTATTTGCCTCTCACTTGCAATCAGATCCTATGTTGACAATGTGTGATCCAGCTCCTGGCCCATTCCTGGCTTCATACAGCATTCCCACTCATTTCTGGCAATCACACACTTCCAGTCATCAGCTCGCTCTCTCCCTGTCCAAGCCCTAATCCACACTGCTCTGCTCTGCTAAGGAGTCCGAGGACTTCAGCCTCTGTGTCCTCCAAACACCTGTACCACATCTGCCCACATTCACTCAGTCCAAATCCCAGACCTGGCTGTTCCTATCAAATTTGGCAGATCAATGCCACTATTGTCTACTGCTGGTTTATAGTACCCATAAAATAGAAAGTGAAGAAACAAAAGATGAAGTAAATGCATCTTTGCTAAATAAAGTCTGGAAGCATAGGTAGGGTCTACAAAAGGTAAAAATTAACTTGCTTCATAGCAAAATGTTTAGAAACGACCGTTCTTTGGGTTTATTACAAAAAGGAGACTTCTACGGACTAGAGTGGTCAGGAAAGGATGCAAAATAATAGTGAGGCTTGGGCTAGGTAGAGTTTGAAAGAAAGAGAAAGAAATTCAGCTTATCATACTTATTTAGCAACTTTTAAAATACGTGAAAAAATATACACAATTACCACTTTAAGGTCACACATACTTTAAATTTCATTGATTTCGTCTGTAACATTTATATGTACAAACCATCATCTTATAATAAGTTAAAATTAATAACAGCATCGGTATAACTATGAAACACATTCAAAGTCAAAGTAAGAATTACACAAATTTAATTTACACATGAACTGCATGTTCTTAATAAGGGGAGACAGTAAACAAATACTGATTCGGTCACATTTTCATAGTCAACTCTTTACAAAATATTACTGTTTCTTTGATTATTGCACTGCCCAATTGTTTTGTTTCACTTTTAGGATGAAAAGGCAGAAGTGTGGGTTTTGGATAAAGGATCCTATCTATTTAGGCTTTGGGCTCTGCCCAACACAGAAGGAGGCTTAGAGATAAGAGAGATAAATCTCTCCCATTTCTCCCCTTCTCTCTTGGACAAAAGTGGCTGAATCTAAACCTGATGGCACTTTATAGAAGCTATGTTTGAAGGCAGCATCTGATGCAACTGATCTTTCTCTTTTGCAAAAATGGGAAACCTTGTTTACAGTCTTTCAGTTTAGAGGCAATAAGTAATTTTTCCTGCCTAACATATGAGAGCTATTTTACATAATCTTTTCCAACTTTTCTTAGAGCACCCTCCGGGGATCAGCAATTCAGGTTAGCTGATGAGATTTTGTCTTTCATTATTTTCTTTTCAAATAGGCTGTTCTTGACAGCTCTACCACTGGCTGGTTTCAGCAGGCCCTGGGTTGTGCGTGTTGGGGCTCCTCCCCAGAGAGATGAAGAGATGGACAGACAGTAACAGAAGGCCCTCGAAGCTGATGTGTGATGAAGGTACTTAGCTTTTAGTAGACTTGCCTCAGTTTTCCATGTGGGAATCTGTCCAGGAAAAAAGTTCAAGCACTGAACTCACATTCTCTATTCTTGTTTTAAGGTCTAAGAGGGGATGGAAGGGGATTAATTTTTTGTAGGACTTAAAGATGATTCTAACAATATGTTTCCTTACAAGGTTAATAAACAGGAAAAGGCAAGTGATCAAGATGTAACCATAATTATTACTAGATTTACTTCAGACTGCTACTTAAAGCTACAAGACACTATCATTATAGGCAATCCTTTTTAATGTCAACATCAATTTAAAATTACCCAGGATTTTTCAATAAGTGGTCTAAGCTTATTCAAGTTTAAAATGACATCATAATAGTGGTGACATATTTTTACCATTCAATCATGGTAAAAATAGTAAGATTATAATAAAATGCCTTCTAGTATTCAGCTATTGTTTTGCTAGCAAAGGCCAAAAACCACATAGTAGACCAATAATTACAAATGTAAAATCAATTTCAGATTAAAAGTAAAGATTAAGTCCCGAAGGAAGTCTGCGATGTAGTGCTGGGTGCTGATTGCAATAATTCTAAAGATTAGCAGAATATTCATTATTGCCCACCAGTAGTAAAGACACATTAATTTACTCAATACTGTATGTTTTGACTTAGGACTGATTTTCTTGGAGATCACTTACTTGCTAAGTGGTATAACCACACACACAAAAATATGTCAATAATGTAATTTTCTATAGTTCACTCAGTTTACTAACCTACGCATTTATTCAAAAGAAGTTGACCTAAAGGCTCAAAATAGTGGAGAGATGAACATCTCAAAGTGCTTGCCTTCTCGTATCTTTGTGTCCTTATTTTCCATTGCTGTAATCACAATCCTTTGTTGTTGAGAATAAATCATATCAATAGAATATGTTTAATATCTACATTTATATATCAAAACTATGAAAAACAAAAAAGACAATACGTTTATATCAATAGCTGTGTTTCAAGGGTGACACTTAGGTTTTTTATTATTAATTTTCTTGTTTTTAATTTTTATGGGTGCATATTAGGTTTATATATTTATAGGGTACATGAGATATTTTGATACAGGCATACAGTGCTTAATTATGACATCACAGAGAATTGGGTGCCCATCCCCTCAAGCATTTATCCTTTTGTTACAAACAATCCAGTTATACCGTTTTAGTTATTTTGAAATGTACAATTAAGTTATTGTCAACTATAGTCAGCCTGTTGTGCTATCAAATAGTAGGTCTTATTCATTCTGTAACTATTTTTTATGTACACAGACACTTAGGTTTTGATGGCAAAAGCTTGGATTTGAGAGGTAAGGTTTCCTACCTTGGATCTATGGCTCTATAATGTATTCCCATAGCTTCATGGTAAAAATTAAAGATTGTTAAGGCCTGAAATCCTAATTTTGAATCCTAAGTCTACCACTTACTAGATTTGTGACTTGGGAAAGTAACTTAATCTTTCCAGGCCTCAACTTAATTATCTATAAAAACGAGAATAATTATAGTAATTATAGAACCTACCTCATAGGGTTGCTGTGGGTTTAAACTTTTTAGTATATATTGATCACTTAGCAGTAGGAGGCCCTCAGTAAGTTCTATGCAACTACTTGCTTTATCATGATAAGTATTCTTATGATTATCTGCTGAATGATTTTATCAAAGTTATTTAACCTCACCAGACCCATTGGTTAACAGTCTCTATCTCATAGAATTGTGAGGAGGATTGAAAGACATACATCATATCAAGCACTTGGCAAAGTTTATGGCACATTAGAAGTGCTCAGGATTTGTTGGTGACTTGCAGCCACTGATGTGGGGAATTTCTCAGTTCTCTAGTAGTAGGGCTACAGTGAATTCTCTAGTAACAGGATTCTCATTGATTTTTTAATTGTCTCTAACTCTGTCTGTCCCATTACACATGAGAAGGATGATAAGCTAGAAAGGACCAAACTACTCTGCAAAATACGAGATGTGTATCAAAGAACCTCTTCCGTCGTGGCAGCCCCCCAAAAGGTGGAGGTGCTTATTTTCATCCCATTTTGCCAATTTCCAACAGTCTGGCCTGCTACCTTGTAAAAACAGAGTATTTGCAATTATGATGGGAAAATGTTATATTAGCAATATTCAAATTCATGATGACACTTGGAGGTAAATATCAGCCCTGTCAAAAATTGGCTCTTCCTTACTAACTCCTCATCCTTCACAAATCTCTTCTGTGAGCTTTCATGTCAACATTGTTGTAATGGAGCATGACCTAAAACGTAACATTGCCATATAGAGAAATAGCCACCCAGGATTCTATCCTGAAGAGGATTCTATCTCCAGTATCATGTCCTTTGTTGTAGAGAAAAACAGTCGTATGGCCCATTTTTAAACCAAAGTCCTGTTAGCCAGGACCCAGATGCATATAGAGAACATCTTTATTGTTTGGTTTTAATTATCTCTTCCAATTCAGACAGAGTCTGAGACGGAGCATGAGGAGAAAGTTAAGTGTGCTTTCCACTCTTCAAATTCTCCAGCTCTCTTCCACAGTTCATCTGATACAGGTCCCTAAAATTGGGGAGCTGACACTCTCAACTCTTGGTCTCCTCCCCAGGATTCCAAGAGTCTCCACATTAGGTTGCATCATCAGTGGGTGCTTCTGTAATCCGACTCTTGGTGTAGGCTGTGCCCAGGAAGATCACCAGGAAGAAGTGGGGAAAAAAACAAAAACTCACCCTGCCACATTTTTAAAAAAGACAAACTCAATTCACCTTGATGCACAATGGCTTAAAAGATAAAATATTCTTTTGTGGTGTAAACAGATGATTTCTATAAAATCAGAAACTCTTTCTTCATCAAGAGAGAAATAGGGTCTTGATTTTTTTTCAGGTAAAAATTCTACCGTATGTTCTATTCCTTGCTGCTAGTTTTATTTAGATGATCAAATGTCTTTCCTAAAGTGTCATATTCTCTCATTTTACGTGGTTAGAAACAGGATGTGTAATTTAATTGGGTATTAAGAAATCTGGTTTGATATCTTGAACTAAGGGTGTTTTTTTCCCAATGTATCCATGGCATGTTTTCAAAATAAACCTGTTTCACAATGATATCATGTGCAAAATGACTGGAAGTTTTAGCACATATACTGTACCAAAACATCCCTGAAAGGCTTTGAACACAAGTAATAAGGGAAAATAGTGGTGCAACAGAACTGAGAAATCAGTAATATGGTCTTGTGTTCAGAGGAAAACATTAATTTTGATTTTAGAAAGGCTGAATTTGAGATGATAACATAGTTTCTAAATAAAGGAAGTTAGAGGTACAACTAACTGTTGTGTATGAAAAACATCAAAGTTATACATGAACATTTTGGAGACATCAAATAGTAGCAATTGTTCAAATTTTAAAAAGAGTATTTTATGATAAACTACCAAGTTGCCTATCAGATACTCATTCTAAGTAATGCTTGACATTCTGAGGTAAGCATTAGAAACATTTCTGTATTTGATTATATCTTGGTACACCACACCTCCAAAGAGGTAGCACAGAATAACTGTTCATATATATCTGAGCCTGAGACCAGCTCTTGGCTTGTCAGTCTCTGGAATTATGTGCATCTATTACTAAACCATTTGCTGATTGTTGGGTTAGGCATCAGTCATATATCATCAGCCTGGGAATTCCATTATGTTCACATGAATTTGAATTTATGTTTGTCTTTCTGTGTGTCATTTTTTCTTTAGTGTAGCTATATAATGCAGATGACACCATGAACCAGATGTCATTTTACACCCAAGAGATGATTATACCTCACAGTTGGCTAAATTGATTTCTATATTTAGTTTACACAAAACCCAGTGATGCTTCTGGACCCAAGATGTTGGTAAATGCAAGACTGGTTACTGAGAATTGTGCAAGGAGAAACAAAAATGTAACTTAACTTCAAAGTCAGTACCCAGACCAAATATAGAATAAAAACTTAGTTCTTGATTTTATCTTCTTTTTTTTTTACATCAGGTAATGCAAAAATTTATATTTTTATATTATGTATTTATAAAGTACATGTCTGAATTATTGCATTTTAAGGGACATTTTAAGATAAAATTCCCATCTATAAAAAAGTCCTCTTTCCTATGTGATTTTTAAAAATACAGTGGAACTTCAAGTTAATATTCTCACTTAAAAGACCTAGGCAAGGCCAGGTGGTGTGGCTCATGCCTGTAGTCCCAGCACTTTGGGAGGCCAAAGCAGGAAGATCACTTGAGGCCAGGAGTTCAACACCAGCCTGGGCAACATAGCATCTCTGCAAAAAAAGTTTTAAAATTAACTGGGCATGGTGGCATGTGTCTGTAGTTCTAGCTACTTGGGACACTGAGGCAGGAAGCTTGCCTCAGCCTGGGAAGTTAGAGATTATAGTGAACTATCAAAGCAAGACTTTGTCTCTAAAAAAAAAAAAAGAGGCAAAAATGAAAATAACCCAAATTATGTAATGACAAATTACATAATTTTGACTTTTTTAAAAGAAATCCCAAGCCTAATGTTTCAACTTTTTTTTAGTAAAATCTCCAATTTTACATATGTGTAACATATTTATATCATATATGTTACACAACCTACACACACACACGCATATATAAAACATAACATGGTCTAACTTGCCAAAACTAACCCTTATTATGAAAATTAAGCTTTGTATTAATTGACATTCATTATTTTAAATTAATGGTTCCAAATTCTAATGTGTCAAAGAAAAACTTGGAGCTATTTCTAAACCCATAGAGACTCTTACATAATGCTTCTGGGCAAAGGCCTAGGAATCTAACTTTTTCATAAATATATCAAGTGATTCTAAGGCTTGAAATCTTCAGACAACTCTTTGAGAGTTGTAAAATAGCTCTAGAGATTTTTTTTTTTTTTCTTGAGATGGAGTCTCACTCTGTCACCCAGGCTGGAGTGCAGTGGCATGATCTCAGCACGCTGAAACCTCCAGTACCTGGGTTCAAGCGATTCTCCTGCCTCAGCCTCCTGAGTAGCTGAGAATACAGGCATGTGCCACCTCGCCCAGTATTTTTAGTAGAGATGGGGTTTCACTACGTTGGCCAGGATGGTCTCAATCTCTTGACCTCATGATCTGCCCGCCTTGGCCTCCCAAAGTGCCGGGATTACAGGCATGAGCCACCGCACCCGGCCCAGCTCTAGAGATCTTTAAAAACTAGAGGAAATGTTATAGCATTATGGCAATAACCATGTCATAGTGATTACTTTAGGCTGTTCCTTGCAAGGGGTCATAGCATGTCTTCATAAATACAAATAATTTTTTGTAGCCTTATACAGATTCTTATACCAGATGATATATAAGATATATATCTAACTAGGGCCCAGCTGCAGTGGCTCATGCTTGTAGTTCCAGCCCTTTAGTAGGCCAAGGCATGCGATCACTTGAGCCCAGGGGTTCGAGACCAGCCTGGGCAACATGGTAAAACCATATATCTACTAAAAATACAAAAACAAGCTGGGCATGGTGGCTTGTGCCTGTAATCCCAGCCACTCAGAAGGCTAGGGCACAAGAATCACTTGAACCTGGGAGGTGGAAGTTGCAGTGAACTAAGATAGCACCACCGCTTTCCAGCCTGGGTGACAGAGTGAGACTCTGTCTCAAAAAACCAACCAACCAACCAACCAACCAACCAAACAAACAAACAAACAAAAACCGAGATATTTATCTGACTGGAAGAGTTTGAACTTTGGGAGTCCTGGCACTCTTACATAAGTTTTATATCAAATATAATCACCAAGAAATAATCTTTTTGAGGTATAACTCTAAGACCTTACAAATGCATATTGAGATTTAGAATACTCTGTTATGAACAATGAAAATACTATATAATATGAAACAAACAAAACAGAATCTTCACTGCAGCCTATCAAAAGATACTAAGCATTTAAGAGCCTAAATCCTTTGGGAAAAGCTGTCTTGCAGGAAGAGGGGAACTTGAGTAGGAGGGGATAGACCCAAAGAGTGGGGTTTTAAGGACTTTCTTCTTTCTTCCTACTTTCCTTCTCACAACTTTCATCTCTGTAAAAATGTAATTATTTATGGAAAACCCGAGAATTTACAGATTCAAGAGGTGTCCTGGGCCTTCTTTGGTACTGAAAACTGATCTATAAAAGATAAGCCATCATCTTGAATGAATATTTAGAACTCAAGATAAGAACCCTTGTGTACAAACAACATTTTTTATGTCAAGATAGCTTTATTTTGGATGGCAATTGTTCTGGACACTTTTTCCAAGTGAGCATGACAAATGTCTTAAATAGCTCACATGTAATTTCACTGTGAACAAAATTAATCTTACAAAGTTATTGTTTCAATTAATGCAAGAAAATACTGCATGAAACTAAATTACCAAGAAAATCAATTACCAATAAACCGACAGCATATTTGTATTATAATTCGTCATTTAAATAATCAAATGTTCTTTCATAAGCTTTAGCTTATTTCCCCAAAAGGGTTGACATGGCATTTTGTCTTGTATTTGAAAGCTATCTTTTGCTGTTAATTTGCATTAAACAAACAACAAAAAGACAAGAAAATCAAAGGAAGTACCCCTATATGGTTCTCCCACACATCTTCAGCTATGTGAGCAAGCAGTTAAAACATGCAAATCCAGTTTGGAGGAAATTCGACATCTCTATTATAGATGAAAGGTAAACAAAGCAGATGAAGGATTAGTGCAATTCCAAATTTAAGATATTGCTCTCAGTGACTTATAATAAAGTGGTGTTGCATACGGTGGCATGTTTTAGATGACATTTCAATTGTACGAGCAATTTGCATTCTATCTGACATTAAATAACGTTCTTAGTATTATGAATTCCAGCAGCATCCTCATCTCCACAGCATAAAGATATGAACTATGAGGCACATCTTAATGAAGGGAGTAAGTTTTCCTGTCAATCTGAAATGTGAGACACGGCAGTATCTCGGCTAAAACGCCAGCAACATTATTGTGAGTTGCCCACTCCTGGCATAGTACAAATCTTCAGCTAAGGCATTCTTCTTATTAAATAAAGATCTATAACTGAACACATGTATCTGTAATATCACTACAATCCAAAGAAAATTAAAAGACAGATTATGTCCAGGATATTACATGCACCACCAAAGAGCACTGCTAGAATCTGGTATGGTCTTGTTGCTAAGATACCTGGCTAATGCCACGGAAAGGAGCCCCTCTTACTAATCTAGTACAATCCATGCATGCTTCCACATATTTTGGCAGGAGAAAGTAGGAGTCCACTGACAATGGTTTGGGATATTACTAGCCAGTGTTCCTGAATTTATACATTTTTTATCTCTTTCTGGTAAGCTTCAACAATCTTAGTGAAATAAGAAATGTAACACTCTGTTAATGTCATTTGGTTGCTTTATGCCATTTAAAACAAGTAAGATTACATTTTATCCTGCTGCATAGTCAATAAAAGTTGCTTAAAAAGGTAATTATTTAAGTGCCTTTAGTTGCAAAATTGTGATCCTCCCCAAAATGATTCCCCTTAATCTTTACAATTTATATTGTTATATGCACATAAATGACTAACTGCATTTTCTCTCTCTATGGCTTTCTTCAGGGAGAATGCAATATACCAGTTTCCCTGAGTGCAAACTGAATAAGAAATCAGGACACTAAAATGAAATACTTTTATCAGAAATTACTCACAAACCTATGATGCACAAAGCTGGTTTTCAGTGTTCATGTTCCAAAGATTTTTGTTTTATTCATTTAAGAAAAAGTAGACAGAGATAGAGAAGATTAAAAGCTGTTTCCTGAATAATAGTAATATATAAAATTCCAGAATGAAAAATAGAGACTTTGAGACTTCCCCTGTACAGAATGCAAGTTCACTTGCCACCTTCAGGTAACATTTTCAAAAAAAAATTTGAAACAGTCTGCCTTTGTTAAAGCAAACTAAGCAAAGATTCCTACTGAAAAATCAAATAAATTTTTAATGTAAGTGTGTTCCTACTCTGCAGTGCAATATGATCTTTAGAGCATCAGTGACGGTAGTTCCATTGAGCTCAAGTTATGATAACAATAACTTTTGTAGATGTTCATAGCTGTCAAATATTATTCACTAAAATGTCAGAAAATGTGATAAAAAGTTAAACCAGAAAAATTATTCTAAAGTAATTGGTTCAAGTCAAGAAGGCAAGGAGAGGTCAAACATTAATCCCTATCCATAAACAGTGAATGAACTATAGCGGAATCACAGCCATATTGATTTTTTTTTGGAGGAAACAATTGTATACTGTATAGGTGAACACACAGAGTAAAGTGGATGTTTATACATGCACTACTGGGAAAATTTATAGGTGCATATCTCAAAGATATTTATTGATTTAAACAAAAGTTTTTCTTCAGGTTTACTAGATTTTCCACTCAGATTTGCTTTCTTATCAACAGAGACTTAGCCAATCTCTGATAGTAATAAATTATTACCTGAGTACGCTAAGTTTATGTTATTCACACTCTTTTCTGTTTTCCAGTCCATGGATTCCCAAGGTCATATTGGAGGGTTATTTGACCAAAAGCCATGGGGACTTCATGGATTTAGAATTCCATTTGCAATGTTATGACAATAGCTCATCATGATATTGTGTCTTTTATTAGTGCTACAAACAAATATTGCAAATACCAATGTACTAAAAACACCTAGATAACACCTAGAAAAGGTTTACACATGTTTATTCTTTTATTCATATACTTCCAATATTTTGAGCCCCTCAGGACATTGTTGCAATGAAAATTATTTCTAAATTACTGCCTAGGAACAGTATACAAGGGTAACTGTATTACAAAACGGGAGATTGTTCATGACAAAGAAGAAATAAATCAATAACAAGTGCAAGTATCTCACAAACTGTTACTTCAACATAAATTGTCCCTGTAAGAAGGACAGAAAAATGTTTTTACAAACCTTTTACTTTTTTCAATTCTCACTGGAATCCCATGTCAGAAGAGAAAATGGCTGTTTGCTTAGAATAAACTGTCTTAGCTATCTGCGTGGACCTGACAGTAATGGCAAAGGATGGTGCCGATCAATATCCATCTTCTTCATTCCTGAAGTAATAACTTTCAATAGGAAAATCTATTTACTTTTACTTACCTTTATTTTATTTCATTTTGCTTTAAAGAAGTTCATTCCAGAGGGAGGGTTTACCTTGCAAACAGCAGTTAACAAACTGATGATTTAACTAAGGACTCTGGGCCAGTCGGCGTGTTACCATTTGCCGTACCTGTGTGTTAATGCTAAGAAAAAACATATTTCTCTAGATTCTACATTTATTATTCAAATAACAGTCACTAGAAGCCTTGCAAGGCCCACAGCTACTTTATATGGAAGGTATATCAGCAAGATCAGTCAGAAATAAGGGTCAACATTCACATTCTTACATGTAGGGCTTCCTGAATTTTTTACATTCTGTCTGCTGAAGACAACATATGACATTGTGCTGTATGATAAGCAAAACATCACTGGATGAAGATTTAAAAAGGAAACCCCAAACACTTTCTTGGGAAGACCTGTAATAAAAACTATAGCTAGGAAGGGCCCATGTGTCCTCTGTCCAGGTATACAATACAAAGGAACTTTCACCCCAAGTTATCACAACAGTTAGTATTTTAAATTGCACTTCAAAATGAAGCTCTCTACATATATGATTATAAGCACTAAAATAAAGCATTTTTCAATGTTTGAAACATTTTTACTTCTCTTTACCTCTTCTGTCTCCCAGCGCTGTGACTGTTTTATAATCATAATAGATTGTATTCCTATTGAGCTAGAATTGGCTTAAAAGTTACAGTTTTCTGTTTCCTAAACATACTTGTTTTACAAATTATCTTTTTCAAGGGGATGACAATTGACACTTCAAATGTCAGATGTCTAATAACATTCAATGACAATTCTTGTCAGTGAATCTATTGAGTGATTTTTATCTTATTAATTTTTTATTTGTGAAACTGTAATTAAAAGTCACTATTTTAATATACACAAAAATTCATGTAACTGTCTTTATAGAACTCTGGAAGTAACATCATGAAAAACAAATATTTTTATAAATATTTAGATTTTAATTTTCCACATAAAATTTTTTTTAATTCTTCACATACATATATATATATATACACACAGTGATTTCAGACTATGAATATTAGAGAACCTGTTTACACTAGAAATGTTGCTCAAAAATACTGATATTAATATCAATAATTTAAAGTTTAAAATAACAGGAATGAATTAAATAGCAATCTGAGATTACTAATTCTCAATGTGAATTTTTAAGCTAATAATTGGTAATTTATTTTAAATCAAAAGGAATAATAAAAACCCATTTCTGAATTCTGGGTTCATACATAAATCTCAGAACACTCACTATGTGTATTTGTTACTAAGAAAGGAGATCACTGGTATTAAACCCCTGCTTAAATTAACTGCAAGATGGGAAATAAATTAAAGTCAGTACTCTCCTTAGAATTTGTAAGAAAACATATATTAATATAGATGTAATATAGCAAGAGAATTAATTGCAAATAAAGTAAAATATACACAATGATGAAGATAAATTACATTTCATTTCTACTATCTAAGCATTCATTAGTAAGAGGATATCAGCAAAGAAAAATGCATGTATGCTTTATTCGTTTGATATTTGCACCAGACATAAAGGATCACATTTTACATGAAGGTGATCAGCCTTTCACTTTGGCGAACTTCTCTGCATGCATTTTTGTGTGTGAGCATGTGCACTAGGAAAATAATACATGAGAAAGCTTTTCATACTGTTCAAACACAAAAGACAGATACTCTAGCTAAATAGGGCCCCCAATAAATCTGAAAAAACAGCCACTGACAATTTTATTTTAAAAAAAGATAGTTTCACTTGTTAAAAGGCACCAAGGGATTAGAAAAAAATATCCAAGGTCTTAAATATTTTAGAAAGCTTTTGGTTGTTGTTGGTCAGTGACAGTAGTCTTTATTCATTGGTTTGTACCTGCAACATATTTTGTGGTAGAAATTCATCCACTATCTTATGTTCTATATATTGTCATTAAACTATATATCATATACTTTTCAAAAATTATTGCATTTATTTTAGGAAAATCACAATATATAATAAATATTGCTCTTTATGCATATACATTATAAAGGAATCTTTTTTATAGGATTAATTATCCTATAAGGAAGAATAGATATTATTGAAAATATACACAAATATTAGGGAAGACAAAATTTAAGGCAAAATAAGTTGAAATCTCAAATTTAGAGATGATAAACACCACTATTTATCCCTCAGAGAATACCCATTTTAATACTCTAATTAAAATTGAGTATCTGCAAACTTACGTTGTCAATAACTATTCAATACATGTTAATTGAATACGTAAAAAAGAGAAGTTAGCTTACGCTTAATAACATTTTCGGCTTTGAAGCTTTACTACAGGCATAAATAGTAAAGCTGCACCTGGCCTTACCTAGGTCTTTTAAGTGCGAATATTAACTTGAAGTCCCACTGTATTTTTAAAAATTATATGGTAAGGAAGACTTTTTTTATAGATGGGAATTTTATCTTAAAATGTCCCTTAAAATATGAATGTCCCTTTAAACGAAGACAAACTTATTCCTCTCACCTGTTCATCAGGTTTTACAAAATCAGAACTCAAAATCTTGAATACTTTTATAATTACATGATTAAAAAATCTTAGTACCAATAGGTTAGATGCATTGCATTTGTGAGTTAATTTTCATATCTTCCTGTGAAGAACTGCAGACTACCAGATATGAACAGTGCACTAGACTGAGGCATATAGGAAAAAGCAAGATAAAGAAACTCGCACAGGCCACTACTTCTACACACATTCTACAAATGGAAATTTAGAATTATATTTTATTTGGAGAAATTACATTTTAAAATGTTCTCAGCAGGAAATTGTTATTATGTAGAAAACTTCAGATTATCATTTTTTTTCTAAATGATATCACATAAAACACTTATCTATTAAAATCATCATTAAGTGGAATAGTGATTGCCAGGGCTTGGGGGTAGGGGAAATGGGGAGATGTTGGTCAGGTAGTATTAATAAGATTTTTAAAATATAGCCATTAAAAATAAATATTTAGGGCACCTAGCAAGCTATACCCATCATAAAGTCATAGAGCCCATGGAAGAAGCTCAATAAATATTTTCTTGATATATTTATTATAGATATGTGCGTGTGTTTATCTATGTTTGTATCTGTACATATATATAACAATTATACAACTAGCTAGATACATGTGCAATTCCAGACAAGTGCTTATACTCTGTTACTCCTCTGCGTCACTCTACTGATTTCCTCCTCAAATCTTTATTTTCTAAGGTTTTAAAGAAGTGAACATTTGCATGGTTTATGATCATATTTTAGATCCCAGCAAAGGACATGGCCATAATAAGGCATCTAGGCCATAATCTTAGGATCAAAATTACACACAGTTGTAATAACTGGAACACAAGGCAATTTGGCTTGCTCAAATTTCTCCATAGTTGCATTATTTGTTTTTATGTTTAACTAGACAGATATACCTCATCTCTATTTTAGAAGATTCCCAGGCTTTATACCTGAATTTCCTCAAATCTGGACCCCGAAAGAACAAAATTAGTTTACATACACACTTAAATTGTTCAATAATTGATTACAGCTTTGGCACGGCAAGAATAATACAGTCACAACAATAGAGTTGCTAAGCTGTATGAAGTAACTGTACAAATGCCTTTTTATATGACACAGCACTAGTGGAGACCTACATATCATAGTCGCCGGTGTTCACCTACATCAAAACTTTCTATCACTCTGTGTATGTATTTGATTTTGACATATTTATAAAAAGTCCATGTATGTGTGCGCAGTGAATCTCTAAATTATTAAACTCACTTGTATCAATGACTTTTTTAACAAACAAAAATAATTCTGCCTACTTCAATGTTACAGTAAGAGATAATTTCAGAAATGTAAAACAGCCAGCAAATGATGGAGTGAATAGTACAAGAGTAGCTACATTAGTCTTCCCTTCTTACATGCAGGAGCTCTAAAAATGCTGTTGGACACAGAGCTTTATTCGAAGAGGTTTCACACATGCATTTTTAATCAGGATTATATTTCACAGAGATCTGTCACCGCTCACAAGTGCAGCTGGCCAGCCCTCCTTGAAATGTATCAGCTCTTAGTCTCAGCCCTGAACTAGTTTTTCTTTGTACAAATCTGGACGTGGTGATCCACAGGGCGGTGTTTTTCTTAAAAGGAAATAATAATCCCCTAGAATTGCACAGGACTCCTATGCACATTGTTTGTAGTTCAAACATACAACTACTTTAACCTGAAACTGTCTTCAGAGCCACTCTCTCCACAAAGTTAACAGTCTAAACATTTGCCTTTCAGGTATTTGCTAAACCTAGAAGATCTAGTAAGTGGTTATTTTAAATTCAGTCATTTACATAAATGTTTGTGTTGAATTAATCCTATGCTACTCTTCTTGATCTATTATATTATTAACCTATTCTCTCTCCTATAATAACTAAGACCACATAATAAATTAAATACAGTGAAAAAATGTTTACATGGATGTTTCTCGAATGTGCTTCATATGTTGGACATATAATGTGGTGATACTGTAAAAGTATGTTTTTACTATGTATAAACTATGTATAAAACTATGTATAAACTATGTATTAAATATCCTACAGAAATTTATAAATGCAGAGGAATGACTCATGTGTGTATGTATAGCTATATTCCCAATACTGCCTGAATTGGCGAAATTTATGTAAGTATCAACAGAGGAGATTAAAGGTTGTAATTACTATGAAAGTATATGTTGTTTTGAAATATACTCTTTCACTAAAAATATATTTTAGAATAATTATATTTTGAACTTTTCAGGTTATAGCAACAAAATTTACTCTTAGATATTCAAATTAATACAAAAATAGAAGTTTTTTAAGAGCTTAATTTTATACATAGTATGTTTAATGTCTAATGAATACCGAATCGCTATTAAAGCATACCCAGCACACATTACATATCTAGTAACTAATACTTGTCTCAAAATATGTTTCCAAAAGCATGTGTGGAGAAATATTTTTCAGTTACAAAAGTTTCTAAATCTGTAACAGTGCAAAGCACTAGAGCCAGTTTAGAATCTATAAGTTGGGAACTACTGTACAACAGCATATGTCCAGAAAAATACACCAACACCAACAGCACAGGAACACTCACATGAAGTAACTATATCTATATGTTGTCAAGCAACTGGTCATAAAAGCATTGAATAAAAGGGCATTTGAAATTGGATAGTTCTGAAAATACCACAGCTGATTTTTTATATTCTCTGACAGTTAAGAAAAAAAAGACCTTCAGACAAAAATTGTAGATACTCCCTGTGATATTTGACTTCCTCAAAGTTTATGCATAAGATTACCAGAGGTCTGGGAGTCCCAAATAAAAATCAATACTAAGCCACTTGATTCTTGATTCTCAATTGCTTCATGTTCGTAAAATCACTCTCCATCATCATCATAAACACTATAGATTTTAACATCTGTAATAGCATTTTTAAACCCAGAGCTTACATCTACAACACTGGGATGAAGAAGGCAGCTTAGGATATTACAGTGTCCTTTTTAGAAATTTTATATTTTTCATAGTTAACATTCTCCTTAATTTTACCACAATCAAAAGGTTTGGAAATTACATTTCAAAATTCTATTGCAGGTAATTAGCAGCAATACCAATGACTCAACATTTTCCGGAGCTTAAAAGATAAAATTGCCTTACAGATCCAAATTGTTGTCTAGTTTAAGTACAAGTAAAAAGGTGGTATTAAAGCAATCATACTTTTTTTTATCTATTGCTTTAGCATTTAGTTAACAAGAAATCCTGGCTTTTGAGTTGCTTTAGCCAACAACCTTGAATAGCACATTTATATTCCCCAAATGGTTTCATGTTTCCAAAGTGAAATTTTACAAGGTATTAGTTTAAAATATTTATTTCTGTTTAGAAAAATCTCTGTCCGTGGTCTCAAAAAATCATCGTATAAACAACTTTCTCTGAGCAAATATTACTATTTAACATAAAATATGGAATAAGGGAGTAAAATAAAATCATTTAAAATATGATATTAAAACACATAATTTCTCACAACCTAATAGAATGTCATTACAGAAGATCGACTGATAATATAAAGTTTTACATTTTTCCCGAAAATGTAGTTAACATCCACTATAAGCTAACAATTATATTTACAAAAAAAAAAAGTGCAAACCTAATCTTCCTTGATCCTGTTGAAATCTAAGAGATTATAACTCCTGTATGTTTATAATTGTATTTGTTTTTGAATATATAGGATGATTTTTGAAAAGAATTATAAGCATTTTCAATTTATTGTACATGCATTTTTCTGGTATCACAAAGAAAGCAGTAAACTCAAAGCCAAAACATCTGTATTTCAATCTTCCTTTTACAACTTGATGCCCCAAATCCTTGAATCTGCATTTTCTCATCTGAAAAGTGGGAATCATTTCTGTCTTGTTCCACCTGTCTCACAAATTTGTGAGGGTGAGAGATAATTACTCTCAGTGATCAGAACACGTTCTGTTTCCAGAGCATATAGGCCTCATATGTAACAAATTTCAATCTCAAAGGAATGAGGTCAGTGTCTTTATCACATCTCCCTATTTTTTTTAATGACAAGTGTCACCAGAAAATGTCTTATTTATTTATTCATCTTTCTATCCATCATCTCCCTCCATTAGAGTGTGAGACCCTTACTGGAAGCGACTTTGTCTTTTTCATCACTGTATTCCCAGTGCCCAAGTCAGTGCTTGGCTCATCAAAGATGCTTCAATATTTGTTGCTGGTCTAATTACATAAAAGGCATGTGTTCAGATAAGTATGTGGGAATATAGGCCCCTGCTGCCTTCCCCATCAGTGTCTCAGGTCCACATGCTAATAGATCTGTAAGGTGTAGGTGACACAACCATCTCATTCAGTAAAAATGACTCAACTAAATACAAGCCTTTATGTTTATAAGCAGTTTCACATTTACAAAGGGCTTTCCCATGGCCTACCTGACCTAATACTCTCAACAGCAGGTATACAGGATTGGTATTATTCTTTCTATTTATGCCAGACATAAGTGATGGCATTGTCATATCAAAGGCCAAACTATTCATTGTAATTTTTTCAGCTTTCTAGCTGTTTTGTTTCTGCAACTGTTTCTTTCTCTCTCACATCATGGCTTCTCCCCACTCTACTGGATCATTCCACCAGCACACAAACCTTCTGTAATGTTATCTATCTAAAAACAAAACAAACTCTCTTTCGATCCCTCACTGAGCTGTAGCTACCCCTCCCTTTCTCTGCGCCTCTTTCTAACAAACCTACTCTAAAGGATGTCTATTCACTCTCTCTACTTCCTATCTTCCAGTCTCCCATGAACCAACTTCAATCAAGCTTTCACCTCTACCACTCCACTGAAACTTCTTCATCGAAGTCACCAGGGACATCCACATTTGTCATTTCTAGTAGTATCCAGTTCTTAGTTTTTAATCTAATGAAGCTTCTTAGCGGCATTTAACAACTAATCACGTTCACCTTTTTTGAGACATATCCTTCCTTTAGCTTTCAGGACATCACTGGACACATCTTCTTAGCCTCCATTGATGGATACTTTTCATTTCCCATTCTCTAGCTGCTGGAGTAACCCAAGGCACAGTTCATTGACCTATCTCCTTTTCTCTATCTCCCCACTCCCTAGGTGCTCAACTGCAATCACTTGACTTTAAATACCAACTATAAACTAACAACTTCCATATTTACATGTGTGTGTGCTAGACTCATCTAGCTCAAATAGAATGTTTACTAGGCATTTCAAACTTAATATAGCAAAAGTTGGACTCTTGAGTTTTTTTCCTCAATTCTGCTCTTCCTATTTTGTTTTGGATCACAGTAAATGACACCAGGGTTCTGCACTAGATAACAAGCAAACAAGCAAACAAACAAACCTGGACACAATCTTTGATGCTTTTTTTTTTTTTTTTTTTTTTTTTTGCATAGCTTTCCTCTAATCCTTCAGCAAAATTTTCAGCTCAATTTTCAAATTATAACCAGAATCCAATCATGTCTCATCATATCCACCTCTACTTAGGAAAGGCATCTATCATCTCTTGCCTGGACTACTATTAGAGCTTTCTAACTCATCTGCTGGCTTCCACTGTTGTCTCCCTGTGGTCTATCTATATTTATAACCAAAATCAAATTGTATCGCTTATCTGGTCAGAACCATCCAATGACTTTTCCTTCCACTTAGAATAAAACCTAAAGACCCAAGATCCCACATCATCTGCCCCTAACCACCACTTTCCTAATGTTGCCTCCTATTACTTTTCCAGTATCTCTTTGGGCTTCTGCTTTTCCTCAAGCCTGCCTATCACAGTCTTGCTTCAGGGTCTTTACATTCATTATGCCCTCTACATGCAACACCCTTTACTGGATATTCTCATGACATGCTGTTGCTATTCACTTAGTCTCGGCTCAAAGTAATTAACTTTATTCTCTGACACTAGAATGTAAACTCCATGCAGGCAATGATTGTTTCTTTCTTTTTAACTGGTATATCCCTGTTACTTAGAGCAGTGCCTGGCATAGATTATGGTCTTGATATTGGTGGGAGGATGGGAGGAAAGAAGGAAGGAGGGAAGAAAGGAAAAAAGGAAGGAAGGGAAGGAGGAAGGAAGAGAGGTAGGAAAAGAGGAAGCAATTAGAAGAGAAAGAATAATTAAGATGTTTTGGAGGTTGATTTTTCTGTAATGTATCAAAAATGAGTATCATTGTGGATAAATTAAATGGACTGAACTGAATAGGGTACAAAGAGGAAGCGGTTTATTTTTCTCTTACCATTGTGTTAAAGATGCTCTCTTAAATCTCTCTTACTATGACTATATTTCTAGTCTATGCCCTTTGCAGATGTTTCCAGCTAAAAAAAATATCTGTTCCAGCTAAAACAATAGTTGTTTTGCAAATTAAGACTCACCTCAGGTTTTCTAAAATTTTCAGTGAACTTAATTTAAAACTTTAACATCTATTCCAAATTATCTCCCCTCCCTGCACTCAGGCTTGAGCCTGGCTCTGGGGAAAGAAGATGGCAGCTATCTGCATTGCCTTGCCTTCTCTCTTTCCCATTTCTAAGACCGGGCAGAGGATAGGGATTTTAGGGAAGTGGAGACAGGGTATTTTCACTGAAGTAGTACAGTTTGTAGTCTTTGCTAATAGTGGCCAGCACTGCCATGTCAGGGATCCATGAGCTGGTCTTTCAATAAGCACACTTGTCACCTTTTTTGGGAGGCTCCCACTAGAACATTTACACTGAATTTCTCAGTAATACAGAAGTGTATCTTCTAAGAGTGCAGAGAAGTGATTGTAGGATTGAAAGCCTGAAAACTAAGGAGATGGCTTGAATCAACTACTTTTGGAAATAGACCATAGACTAGCATAAGAGGAATAAAAGTACTCAAACTTCATTTGAGGCGATGCCTACTTAATAGGATATTATCACAACCAAAGTATATATTAAAAATGTGCAAAGTAACTATATGTGTTTTAATGTGTAATTAACACTTAAGTGTATATCTAAGTTTAGTAAATTACTCAGTTGACATATATAATGTTACAAAGTGAATTCAGATAGTTGAATATGTACTAGAAACCTGTGAAGGAACAGCAAAAATTAATGAGTTAGTACAGGCACCAAGGAGATTGATTGTAGCGAGTTACAGGAACTGGAATTAGATCTATACTCATTCAACAATTTTCTAATTACCTAGAATGATGTATTTTGTGTTAATTCAATTCTCTGGTGATACTAAATAATTGCCAGTTAAAACAAAGAAATCATTGCAAAGATACATGCAGTGGTTACATGTCATGGCAAACATTTTTAAAATTTTTAATTGAAATTTTAAAATGGCAAAAACATCAATTGTCCAGGCCAGTCATTACATATACAGAAGCAGCATATAATCAGTTACATCGAAAGAGAGGTCTGAGATTCACACTCCCTGCTCGGGTTGGTGCTCAGATATTAGCTGAAGCTGATTACACTAATAACTGCATGTTAAAGGGAAAAAGCAAATATTTTAATAATTTTATATTTTATGTCAGCATGTGGGGAAAAGTGTGAAATTCAATCTTTTCGTGGTTTCCCACTTACTAAAGAAGAAAGTTAAAACTCTATTTTTTCCCTTTATGAGCTTCCACAACATGCCAACCTTCTCAGGCTTTTCTCGACTCTTGACCACAAGAACCTATTTGCTCCAGCTGAATAACTAGCTTGTCACTCTCTCCCAGTTTTGCCCTGTGCTTTTCTACTCCACTATTGCCACTCTCAGGAAACACCCTCTTCCTAAATCTCCCTATTAAAACTTGCATCATCCTTCAGGGTTAAGTTTTGAAATATTTGGTTTCTCTATGTGCTGCCCATCTCAGCTGAATGTTCTATCACCCTTTTTTAAGCTGCATAAAAAATGTATATTCTTTCTACAACCCTTTTTACTCCAAGCATTTGCTGTCCTTTATCACAATATTTTGTAAATTTCTCTTTCCAGTTAGAAATTCTGCCATAGAGATGAAATGTTATCATATACTCCATTAGATTTCCCACAGGATCCATTGGGCCACAGGGAGTGCAGGTGCATGCAGAAGCATGTGCGTGCAGGTTTGTGTGTCTGTATTTCTACTCATTTATGGAATCAAGATTGATTATGCTCCTATCTGATCTTTATGCCAGTTACTATTGGAGGCTATGGGGCCCTGGAGATAAATCAGTAAAACAATTGACAAAAGCCTTAGCCTTATGTAGTTAATACTTTAGTGAGAAATTTAGACAAACAGGTAATAAAGATACAGTGAAAAAATGTCATGTAAGGAGTTTTGAGGGAATAAATGGGAGTAACAACTTTCCTAGACTTGACGAAACAGAGAAAGGGATGTGGAAGGGAAGAATTAGAGAATAGATTAGAGTCATCACAGTGAGGAGGAAAGAAAGAGTTCTCGAGAGATGGAAGTGCTCATGTGATGGCCCAGATGAAAAAAACTGCCAGTGCCACTCAAAGAACTGACCTGTGTGTCCTGCGGCCAGAATAAGAAGTAAAATGGCACATGGGGGAGAGCCAAGCCTGACACTTAAGTAAGAAGTAAGGATTTCAGGGCAGATGAAAAGTTCAATAATATCATATGCAGCCAAGATAACAAATAATATAATGACTGAGATGTGTCTATTGGATTTAGCATGAAGAAACCTTTGGTGACTGGCAAAACAGTGTTAATGGTATGATTGCCTAGAAATCAAACCATAGTGGGTCAGGAAAAATGTGAAGAAAGAGTAAGTGAGACAAGAGTGTAGATAATGCTTGTATTACATTGTACCATTAAGGAGGAGAGAGATAGAGGAGGGGTGATGGAGGAATTTGGTTTCAGAAACGATGAGGAAGATTTGAGCATGGTAAAAATTGGAGGAAAAGGAGCCAATGGGAAGAAGAATTTGATAATCCAGGATGTGGGGATGACCAATAAGTCACAGTCACAAAGAGTAGGAAGCAATGGAATCTAGGGCACTGGTGTCGTGAAGAGAGCAGGCAGTGTCACTTCTTCCATTTTAAGAAGAGGAAATGAGAAAAGAATGAGTATAGATGCACATGAACATCTAGCTTGGCTGGCAAGAAGAGGAACTAACATATTGCCTATAGTATTACCACTTTAATATCTTCACTCTCTTTCCTCAGAGAAAGTACTATATTTTTTTCCCAAAGCCAATATGGGGTAGACCCAGAGCATTCTGATGACTCCCCATGTGAACTAGAAGACACTCATAAGGAATGAGCCAATATACATCAAGTTGGAGACCCCGGCAAAGTAACTGTAATTGAAAGGCTGCCCTGCTAACTTCCTCCTCCCTTCACCCCAGAGAGGCCTCAGATGTCATTTATTATGAAGCTCAAGACAACTTAGCCAACTCCAGGCCAATCTAGGACAATCTTGCTATTCAAGATGTTTTATCCAGGGATTAACTGGAGTCTAAGTGTCTGTGCTAATGATCCAGTACACTTTTGTGGTCAAAAGGAAAGTTTGTAAAAGCAGTATCAGGCTCTTTCGAGAGGTATTGTCCAGTTTAGTGTTCTTCACTTTAACATGCATGAGAGTCACCCAGGGAATTTGTTAAAACACATTTTTCCTGGCCCTACAACCAGACATACTGATCAAGAAGATCTATGGCAGGGCCCAGGAACATCGACTATTTACAGCCACCCCCCGAGTGATTCAGGTGCAGATGGTTCACTCTAAAGCACAATGTAGGAGTAAGGAACAGAAAAACATGGGAAGAAATCAGGGCAACTTATCGCACTCTGAGCCCACCTCTGTAGTCCTAGTCTAGGTTCTAATTATTTGCAAAACCAAGAGCCAGCAGAGAGAAAACATAAATAAAAGACCCTGAAGACCTAAGTTGCTGGGCCAATAGATTAGCAATCCTAGAAGTTTAAGGAAAAATGGAAACTAATCTACAAATTATGTTCTTCTTAACACATGGTTCTTTGTTCTCCTCATTAGATACTGGCAACCCTAACCAACTAAACTGGTTCCATATGTCATATGTTCATGAGAAAGAAGCCAATAATAACCCACCAAACTGCTTTCTCACTGGTTCCAAGACTGAGAAGCCTGAGTATGTAGATAATGGGATCGCTACTGTGTGGTGGGACAAGCAGGCTGGGACAAGCAGGGGCACCAGAATATATATCTGATCATATATCTTCCCCACTCCACTTGGAATTTGCTGTTCCATTTTCTCATTTATAAATCTTTTTTTCCATTCAACTCTTCTTTGCCTATAAATGTACTCAAATATACTCATTCCTAAAAAACCACAACAACATTTTCCTCTGTTCTGTTCCCTAAGCTCTCACCCTATCTTTTGCCAAGAGCTGGTTGACAACATAGTGCGAGGTAGTTATCTTTGTTACTTAGCTTCTCATTTTCTCTGTAATCTAGCATTTCTCAAAATGGGGTTTGCCTCACACTGTTCTGAGATCTTGTTAAACATGAAGATGTTTGCACCTCATTTCAGACCTACCAGATCAGATCTTTTTCTGTTTTGACAAGCCTCTTAGGTTACTTACAGAAACTAAAGCTTGAAAACAACTGCTATGATCCATTATATTCCAGATTCCACTCCCTATAACTCTAAAGAAACTGCTCTCTCTGGGGTTATTAATGACCTTTCAACAGCCAAATCCCTTAACTGCATCTCATTCCTAGATTGGACTGACACATCTCTACTTCTTTGTTTTGTAAGATATGTTCCCTTTGGAAACAAGTTTCTGGGACAGATTTTCTCCACCAACTTTTGAGGCCATTCTCCTGATGTTTCCTTTTCTGGCTGTCATGGATCTGCTTTTCCTTGTTAAACTCCTTCTGGGTGATGCCCTTCACTCTCAAATTCACATCAGCTCCCATGGCACTACTATCCCAGTTCAAAAGGAACACACACTCACACACACACATTTATATTAACCTATATTAATCTTTTGCCTGCTCCACTACTCTAAGAGAACCAGAGCTACAATGATCATAACAATAAACCAAGTACTCGATGTTGTCTCAGAAAGCAAGCCTATGCTAAATTCTCCTAGGAAAAGACCACATGGCTACTTGGTGTACACGAATGAATTCTAAGTGACTCAATAGCAGGTTTTCCCTCAAAGTGGAAGAGGGACCCCTCAGAAAACCATATAAGAGTGTAAACCCCTTCCACATTGCATATGGCTGACTCTATGACTCATTTTGAGAATAGAATGTGGCAGAAGTCATACAGTAACTTCCAATGCTAGGCTTTAAGAGATCTTCAAATTCTGTTTTGTTTTTTGTTTTTTCTTTCTTTTTTTGGCTTGAAACATTTCTTATAAACCTAGCTCCCATTATATGACAAAGCAAGTACCCCTGTGGACTGGTCTCTGTCTGGGTCGATTTCTCAAGCCAGGCTCCAAGAATTTCACAACAGAATGTTAACTACCTTTTGACCCTGTGGAATCTAAAATACACAAACCCATCTTTAATCACCAACGTGGAAGAGCCATCTCTTCAAATGTCCATCAGAGAGTTCAACCAAGAATTGATTGCCATCCATCAGTTGCCAAATGCTCACTCGAGACCCAGGATATTTAAGTAATAGATAACATCCCTTTGTTCACTTATTCCAAAAGTATAAGACATGTAATATCTAGCCCCTCACCTAGACCATGCAGAACAAAAGAAAGAAAGCATGGCCCTTGACCTAAAGTAACTCATTGACTTGTAGGAAGTAAGAATAGGAATAAAAATTACAATATAATATTATATCTGCAATTCAGAAGTAGCACAAAGAAGGATTTGATTAATACTGTCAGGGATGGAGATATGAATAGGGGTTAGAGAAGTCTTTACATAGAAGACAATGCATTAGCAATGTTTCAAAGGCAAAAAGTGAAAAAGAAAATTCCAGAAACAGGGCACAGCTTTTCCATTTCCACTTCTATGGACACATAGAAAGAAGCCCCACTAGAGAAGCAGGCAGGCATCATGAAAGGCCTCACAGACCATTCTAAGGGATCTAGAATCCTGCATGGACTACTAGTCTTGTCAGATTAATTGGAATTAAATCTCCACTTTATTTCTTACTTGTCTATAACATCAGTAAGCAATTGAAACTTCCTGGCCTCAGTTTTCCCATCCATTAAAATATTATAATAATAATTTGCCCCACTATTAAATCAGGGCACAGAGTTGTGAATAAGAAAGACATAGTTCCTGCCTTCAGAAAGCTTATAGCTAACACTGCTCTGAAAATTAAAGCTGTTAACGTGCCTAGCATAGTACCCAGCACAGAGTAGACACTCAACTATCATTAATACTTAAAGGAGAGTAATTTTAATGAGGTAGTGTCCAAGGAAGGCTAATGAATTAATCTTTGAGCAATAAAGTTAATTTTGCAAATTTTGGCCAACTATAGTCACCTCAGTGTCCCACTATAAATATCATGATATCATAGCTATAATGCTCTTTGGAATAATTAACAAACCTGTTATCATTTCACTTATCTAGTTTTGTTTTAAACATTTATTTGACTAGAAGACTTTTGTTTCAAGTAATGCTACTAAAATCTTGTGAAACTAATGTTCTACCATGGAAAAGAGTCATGATTAAGAGCATTCTTTTGTCTCCCAGCATTTAAAACCACTGAGCTGAGGAAAGTTGCTTAAGCTCTCTGTAACTTGATTTCCTCATCTAGAAAACAAAGAGATAAAACACCTACCTCACAGGTTGCTGTAAGAACTTAAAGAAAAAAGTCTCAAAGCATATTAACTACTCATAAATAGCAGTGACAACTAAAGGTTTTCACTGTACACTTTTAGGGGAAAACAGTAACATTAAAATACTTTAAGAACTACATAAGTATTTATAATAAATTGTATGCCAATTTGAACACTAGAATCAAGGGCATTATTTGGTACTATTTGTATCCTGAAATGGCTGAAAGTAACATTCATGGTACATTTTTTAAAACAAAGTATATTGTCTTCTGTTCGGAACAGTGTAACAGTGGTCCATCTAAAAACAGAGCTAAATAATCTCTAGTGGTTTCCTGTAAACTATAAATTATAATAATTATTTCATGTTTAACCTACTAAATGATACAGAAATATTATTTTCTCTTGTGTCTTATAAGATCAAATAGCTAGAAAAGTAGCATCTAGAATCAAATCTATGCCTGCTTTAAGTCAACAAGCAAGTAGCCATGAGTATAGTTATAGCTATGAATGCCATAGACATATTCTATTTCTGCATAAGCATGAGACTTATCTTTTCTAGCAAAATTCTCTATGTAAGGATGAAAACATACTTCTGCTCTGTTCCTAAATCTCACTATACTAATTTTATTCTCATCTTCATTTCATTGCCATCAGTATCAACCTCATCAGCTCATCAAAAAACACTATTAATACCTGAGCTTGGGACTGTGCTGTGCAGCATACAAAGTGCACTGAGCTTCCAGATTAAACAAGTAATTATACAAATGTCCTTTAGTGCACATTTACCAGCATAAAATCTGCATGAGGGGAAAATAGCCAAGCAAGCCAAAGTTATACATTTCTAAACACAAATACACCACCTGAGTTAAAAAGAAGAGGCTTAATAAAAAATAAACAGCTTTAAAAGAGAGATTTAAAGCCTAAATGCAGCTTAGGACAAGTTGTGACTTTTCTATATCACATAGACATTACATCAAAAAGGAGTGCACTCTACCAAATAGACTAGAAGGGATCCTCTTGGGATCCATGTGAAAATATTCCTCTCTCCTTAAGAAATATATTTCAAGTGAGAAAGTTAGCATCATTTCCACAGCATAAAAATCCTAAACATTTTCCATGTTTTATTTCCCTTACGGTATTTAATTTCATTTTTTTAGGAAGGGCCTGCAGAATATTGGTTAAAAAGAGGGAGATGAAGAGAATGTAGCAAAACCCTGAAATGCCTAAGCTTTACCCTTGAGTAAATAGAAATAACCCAAAATAAAGACTGTCAAAAATAAGGACTCTGAAAAGCAAAAACATGTCAAAAATAAACTCTGAAAAACAAAGTAATAAAAATTAAGAATAATAATAAAATGTCACAGGTCAGTTTATTTCAGCTTCCACCTTGACACAAGTATCCCTTGGGTAACATTTCACTATGACTACATGCAGGGAAGCATTTACAGACAAGAATGTGGGCAACTCTATCAAATGTTCTCCTTGAGAAATACATGCAGAGTGTTCAAGCGAAGCAGGATCCTAGCAAACATCTAGTCTAGTGGCCCAGAGCATTTTTCTACCTATCTGATGGACCACCCTCTTATCATTAGCACCACCAAATTCCTATATTGCCTTCCACAGCAAGACAGACTTGATTAGCAAAACATTACGGAGAAAGATTAGCAGAAGATAACACATAAGGTACACAATATAAATTATACCAGCCACCTTTGTTTTTTTTTTTTTTTTTTTTTTTTTTTTTTTTTTTTTTGAGACGGAGACGGAGTTTCAATCTTGTTGCCCAGACTTGAGTGCAATGGTGCAATCTCGGCTCACTGCAAACTCTGCCTCCCGGGTTCAAGCCATTGTCTTGCCTCAGCCTCCCAAGTAGCTGGGATTACAGGCACCATCATGCCCAGCTAATTTTTTATTTTTAGTAGAGACGGGGTTTCACCATGTTGGTGAAGGCTGGTCTTGAACTCCTGACCTTAGGCAATCTGCCCGCTTTGGCATCCCAAAGCGCTGGGACTACAGGCATGAGCCACCACACCAAATTTTAATATTTATATTTTTGTTCCCTTGTACAATTTTATAATGAGTAAATGTACAATTTTCATGATGCTTTTGAAATCCTGAATATATGCCCTGTGTAGAAACGACTCTGACATTGCCTGCACTATAAATATCAGCATTCCAGGTTCTTACTGGAGAATATAACTAGTGATTGCATCATCAATTTTCAGAAGTCTGGAATTCTGTTGTTTTTCAGTGCCTGCCAAAATGCTGATTTTGTGTGTGTGTGTGCAGGAGTGTTACTTTTGGTATTTAAAAATTGCCTCAAATCAGAATAATTTTTGCTTAAGATATATCTAGAGAATAAAAGCTCCTTAGAGTCTAACAAAGTTCCACTCATTTAAAAAGTATTCCAACCACTTCCCTGTAGGTTTGAGACCATTCCAAGAGTTTTATTGCCATTTTGATTATTTTTTCTTAACTTGCTAGTAAATTTGAACACGTTTTCTATGTTTATTAGTCATTTGTATTTTCTCCAAAACCAGTTTGGGCACCTATGAACTTCCCAAAGGTCCTGATGGAGTCATCGTAGAATTGGAGGAAGGGAGTAAAATTTTTCAGGAGAATAGGAGAATAATAGGAAAGGGAAATTAAAGGATATAAGCAAAGGACAAATTGAGTGGGTCATTAGCAGGCCCAATTTCCTGCCCGTCCCTTGATCTGGTTTCCTTTCTCTCTCTTTGCCCCTATTTCTTCCAGGACCAATTCTTTCTCTTAGGCCTTTGCCTCTTTTCCATAGGATAATATATTTTATCTAGAACCTTTTCCTCCAGCTCAGTGGGCTCTCAGACCTGGCATTTGCTCTGTCTCTCTCAGCTGGAGCAGCATCTAAAGAAAAAGTATATAACAATGATAATTATCTCTTCCTTAAAAAAGAAAAGGGTAACAAAAGCATTGGAATTTAATACTGACACATTAGTGCTGTCATTTTGCTCCATTATTGCAACCACTAAATATAAAATTGAATTCTCCCATGTTCAGTTCTAATTGTGAAGCATTACCAGAGCAATATAATGCAAACCCATTTTTTTTCACCCATTCTTATAGTTCTAATATCTAAATTCTTTCCTTGGATTAAGCCAAACCATATGAAATATGAGCATGTTCCTCACACAGATTCTATGCTTTGTATTAATTGCTGTACCTGAGGTATCTTTTCCTGTTTTGCCCTAGATTTTCACTGAAGGCTGAAAATCTTCATTAGAAACAGTTACTGAAATAATGGTATTCTATGAATATACCCATAAGTGGTAAAACTAAAAAAGCCTATGTGGGAGCAATGCTCTCCAGCCATACAAGAATAATTACCTCCAAGAAGGGAGGCAAGAGACGGTGACAGGATAAAATATATAACTGTGTCTATGCTTTATTTCTTTATTAAAGGAGAGATTTGAAACATACTTGGAATACTGTTAAAAATACATGGAATAATATTAAAAATATGTTAAATCTGGAAACTGAATTATATTTTCCATAATACTTTTTTGTATATTTGGAATTTAAAAGCCAAAACTTAAACATATAAAGAAACCATCATATAAATCTCACAAATATATTTGAGTGAAATTATTGCAAACATCGTCCTCTACAGAAGCTTTTCTCAAAATTTAATGTGCATACAAGTCACCTGGGGGTATTGTTCAAATGTGGATTTGACTTTAGTAGGTTTGGGTGAAGGCTGAGATTCCACATGTCTAACAAGCTCCTAAGTGAAATTGGTCCAAGAACCATAATTTGAGTAGCAAGTCTTCAAAGCACATCATAGTGTCACTTTGTGATTAATGCATCTAATAAGTCTCTCAAAAGACACAGTTCCAGGAAAAGTTATGCTTATCCTTAGTAGTTGGTTGATTTTTACCTTGTAGATGCTGTAAGTTTTGTTTCCCACTTTGTCTTGGCCACTAGGAAGCTCAAAGACATCATTTATCTATCCTAGAAACTGCGCAAGACTACATGGCACAAATTTTTATGAATTCACTTACTCTCGGTTTTTATCCATATTTTCCTTTTGTTACAATTTTAATACCTATACACTTTACTCCATTGTTATAAATCTCTTTTTATAAAGCGTTTCAAGTCCTCTTAGCAACGAAGTTGGGCATATTCAAACTAATTCATAACAATGAGGTCACTGTTTCAAAGGAGTTCACAGTCTTATGGTGAAGAGCGACGTACAAAATTAATATGTCCTACATAGCTCTATTTGGGATCTATAAGGCAAAGTATCTAATTTTGCATTAGAGTACCTGGAATATTACTGTTACTACTATCATTCTTAACATTAATATTTACAGACATAATAATGATAGCAACCACTGATTGAATGTCTACCATGTTGCCTGGCACTGGACAGGATATTTCATCTCATTTTATCTCATTTACTCTTTTATCATTTATTGCAAGTAATCCCACCTATTAAATCTGTGAGATTTATATTATCATCACATTGTCAAGGCTCATCAAGATTACTCACACAGCTGTATCAGGGTACAGCCAGGTTTAAAGCCCATGTGTGGATATCACCAAAGCTCATGTTCTCATTGTTAAACACAATGCCTCCAGAAGCTTCACAGAGGAGAAAATGCTTAGTCTGAGACTTATATATTGAGAAGAAAAGTTTAAAGCTGCCAAAGAGACTAAGTAGGATGAAGAGGGAGGAGGAAGAAGTTATTCCAGATGAAGGGAGTATCATGTGCAAACACAGAGAAATGTGAAAATACAGAATATGCTTAGAGATTCATAAGAGGTTCAGAATAGCAGCAATATAGACCCAGCATGGGAAAGAAAGACAGATGAGGCAGGGGTCAGATTCCAAAGAGACATGGGCACCTTACCGAGGAAGTAGATGTGTATTCTGTAGGCAATGAACAACTATAAGAAGTCATCAGGCAAGAAAGCGAGAAGGTTAGATTCCGGCTTTTAAAATATCCCTTTCATGACTGTATAGAGGATATATTAGAAAAGCATGAGGATCGAGGTGGGGAGATAACTTTGATGGCACTTGCCCCAATTCCAATGAGTGTCCAACATGGTGAAACCCCACCTCTACTGAAAATACAAAACTTAGCTGGGCGTGGTGGCACATGCCTGTAGTCCCAGCTACTTGGGAGGCTGAAGCAGGACAATCACTTGAACCCGGGAGGCGGAGGTTGCAGTGAGCCGAGATCATGCCACTGCACTCCTGGGCAACAGATCAAGACCCTGTCTCAAAAATAAATAAATATGCAGAATGAGAGAGAGGGAAAGGTTGAGATTTAATCCAATGCCCATATTCCTGGCTTGATAAACTGAGTGGACAGCAATAAGAGACGGAGTGGGATAGGTCAGGAGACAGGAAGATGACAGCTGTATTATTTTAGGTGCTTTAAGATATTAGTGTAGAGGGTTGGAGCTAGGAGAGACAGAAGAGGCATCAATTGTGTGTTTGTGATTACAGAAACTACAGGAATGAAAGGTAACACTCAGTAGTAAAGCATACAAGATGGAAAAGAGCCATAAAATGCCAATATTTAAGATGCAGGCTAAAAACTAAAAACTTGAAAAGTGTACTGAAAAGGAAGAGCAGGATGTAGGGAGAAGATCTGAAGAAATCATATCACAGAAACCAAATGTGGATAGAGTTTGAAGGAGGGAAAACTCAACAGTCTTCAATATCTTAAGAGACTAAGTATGATAAATACTGAAAACTTTTCACTGATTCTAAAATTAAAATGCCATCTTTAACCTTAAACAAAGGCAGATTCAGCAAAGCAATAGATAGACTACAGTGGGTAGAGATGAAGACATGGAAATAGCAAAGGCAGACTATACTTTCAAGAATCTTGGCTGAAAAAGGTAGAATCTGGAGTGGCCCCAGCAGCCTTCCTGGTACAGGAGCAAAGAATCTAGATCTCTTCACTAAAAATCCAGGAGTGCTGATCTACATCTATAATGAGAGAGTAAGGCAGAGGAGAGGAAGCAAAGGTAACTATAACAATATCATTAAAGTGCTGTTCTTATGGTCTAAGGCAAGTAAGGAAAATAGTAAACCCAGAGAAGCATTGATAGACATGGAGAAAAGTGAAGAGTTAGAGGAAGACAGTAGTGATTTCATGGAGTCAGAAAACAAGCCAAATAGAAGAAAGAGTCTGCGAGAGATAAAAGATCATGTAGTTATTCTAAAAAAGCAGAGAACATGCAATGAATATTTGACAATAGGAGGGTGTTCAGGAATCACAAAATCAAAGGTGAGACCACAGAGCTGGGTTGCTTTTGTGAAGTTGGATTGGAGGAGTTGGAGTCCACGAGATGGAGGAGCTGAGAAGCTGGGTCTCTCATGGGCTTTCACATAGACACTGTTATCCCTCCAGATCATGGCAGGGGTTGAAGTACAGAGGAAGGCTGAGTTACTTGCCAAAGTTTTTGTGGGGTGGGGAATGAAATGTGTGGAAGACCCAAACAAGATAAAATAAAGGGTTTATTAATAAACATGAGTTTACATGTGGTAGAAGTGAAATTGCCTGCAAGGAAGCAGCAAGAAGAGGCTAGAAGAATGCTGACTTCTTGCAGAACCATATTAGATGGCTCGTGGAAGAACAAGCATCCTCTATTCTTTACCATTATGAAGTGATATTCTGGAGCTTGGAATAAAGACAGGGGCCTCTGTGAAGTGACTGAGAAATACATTTGTTACTAAGGTACTCAGCTTTAAAACCATGCTCTCTACTCTGTTTTGTGATTCTAGGGTGTGACTCTGAAAACTCTTAATACTTATGTGTGCTTTGCCAGCTGCTCCCTGTCATACTCTGACGTTAGGGGGCACCAGAGGGAGACTGAAAGACAGGAGAAGGCACTGGTTCCTTCCTGTTTCTCTAGGATGACCTCAGAAATGTTGCTTCAACCTGGTAGTGGCTGTTTATTCCAGTAGTAGCAAGCGACTCCCATTTGTGGTTCTCATATTCCCATTCCAGCCTCATGGTTCCCCCTCAGAAACATCACTCCAGTCGTCCAGGGTCCCCTTCCTGGGGGTCTGATTCCACCTCTGCTGGGCTGCTCCTCTCAGCCTCTAAATTCTAATAACCTCAACTTCTTAATACTGCGTAACCCATTTGATTACAAGTTTACGTAATTAATGTATAGTAATTTTTAATAAACATGAAAATCTAATGGTTGACTAAAAAATTTTTGAAAATATAAATATTTCAAGCAAACAAAAAATGCATAGATATGAGCTTCACGAATTCTTAACATGTTGCTGTGTTTTCATTTTTAAAACAGGAAATATTACAAGTAGAGTCGAATCCCCGTTGAACCCACCCCAGGTCACATTTCTCTTTTCTTCCCTCTACAAACTTGACCAATATCCTGAAATTGGCATGTATATTTCACATGTATATGTTTTACTAAGTATATATTTATCTAAAAACAGTACACAGTGTGTTTTAAATTTTGTAAAATGATATCATTCTCTGTATGATTATGCAACTTACATTTTCATTTATCATTGGGTTTTCTAGATTTATACCTGTTGATACATATGCCTCTAATTCATTTAGTATCTTTGTTTATTACCTTGTATAGAACAGCCAGGATAGAGTATTTCTTTTATCCACTAATCATCATCTCCATTTTCTAACCTTTCCTGGAATGTGACTTAGAATATGTGCCTTCTACAATTTACTAGAATGCTAAAATATTCCCTAAGGTTATTGCACCAAATTATATTCACACAAGCAGTGCATGAAAGTTCCCACTGCTCCACATACTCAGCAACACTTGATATTTTCCAGACTTTCAATTTCTGCCAACCCAATAGATGTAAAATAATATCTTATCATTGCTTAATCTAAATTTCATGGTTCTAAGCATCTCTTGATCTGTTTACTTGCTATATTAGTTTGCCTCTTCTGTGAAGTCCCAGTTCATACCCTTTACCTATTTTATTGGTTCATATATCCTTTTCTTCTCAATCTGTAGAAATCCTTTATTTGTTGTACATTAATTCTTTATCACTTATATGCATCCCAAATATCCAGGAGAGTTTTACTTTATATTTTCCTATTTTTGTATAACTTTTTGATATACAGAGATTTTTATTATTTTGACATTATTAAATATCTCAGTGTTTTTCTTCATGATGTGTGGGGTTTTTTGGTCTTAAGAAATGCTCTTCTAAGAGCCAGATGCAGGGCCAGGGGGCCGAGGCATGAGGATCACTTGAGGCCAGGAGTTTGAGGCCAGGAGTTTGAGACCAGGCTGTGCAACATAGCAAACTCTCTCTCTCTCAAAAAAAAAAAAAAGAAAAAAATTAATTAGCTGGGCATGGTGGCACTTTCCCGCCGTCCCAGCTGCTTGGGAGGCTAAGGCAGGAGGATCGCTTGAGTTCAGGAGTTTGAGGTTACAGTGAGGCATACTCACGTCACTGTACTCTAGCCTGGGTGACAGAGCAAGACCCTATCTCAAAAAAAAATAAGAAAGCCAGAAAGAAAAGAAAGAAATGTTCTTCTGCCCTCATATTCTGATATTATATTTTCTCTTATATTTACTCTGAAAACTTTAAACTTTTGGTTTTCACACCAAGATATTTTATTTGTCTAGGATTATATGTGGATTTTTTTCCACGTGTCTAAACTACTGTCCTACTATCATTTGTTGAGTAGTTTCCCAACACACCCATGGATCTGTTCCAGTTTTCATTTATGAAGAATTCTTTATCAAGAGTCTCCATTCTAGTCTATTTGTCTGCCTCTATTTCTGTAACACTTAACCTTGATTACTACAACCTAAAGTCACTAATGCTTCCTTATTCTTCATCTTCAGAAAGTTGTTTTGGTTATTCTTTGTCCTTTTTCCTCCATAAAAATTTTAGAATTAGCTTGTAATCTCCCTACAAACCCCTATTGGAATTGTCAATGAAACATAAATTTTACGTTCTTTATCAGACATTTTCCGATCTCATCCTCCCAACAAGCCCAAAATGTAATTGGGTTACTATTCTATTACTATTTTATGAGAGAGAGAGAGAGGAGAGAGAGAGAGAGAGAGAGGAATAGATGATAGATATAGATGTGAAATGTTTAGTAATGTGCCTAATTTCGTAGGTCAGGGCTCAAATAAGAACCTAGATTTCCAAATGGTGCTGACTTTTGTGTGTTTGGCTGGTCTGTTTATTTTTAAGATTGTGACTATCCCTTTTTTCTATCAACGGCCTTTCACACATCTTGCTATAGTAATCTACACACAAGACTTGCTCAATGCTTTTGTGATTTTAACCATAAAGAGGAAGAGAAAAGCAAGAAGGGCATGGTGAGTAGTGAAAAAAAGGAAAACCTCCATTATTTTCTTTACCTGAACATGCGGTCTTTTTCCAAGTCATAGTTTCTCTGACCTTCAACGTGCCAGTCTTTTATTTATATAAAATGAATCTCTATTACATAGATCAGAGCAATGATGGAACTGGCTTCTTTGTTCTTGCCCTATGTTTTTGGTTAACTTGTGTGGGGTTCTGTGATAACAACATAATATTCTCTATATTGACTCTGCTACTGTTTTTGGAAGACATGCTTAGAAATATTTGAAGAATTTCCTTTTTAGAAACAGTTCAATAGAATGAATTTTTATAAATGAATATCCAATTATGAACAGTAGAAAATGACCAAGAAAGGAGAGATTCTAAAAACACACGCTATTTTAAGTATTTTGGTTAGTAGAAATATTTTCTAACTACAATCTGAAGTTTTCAGTGTGTATTTTACAAAGATTTCTTAGAAACGATCCTTAGATTTTACTTTGCTTTAATGTTTTTTTTTTCTATCTTTATCTAAAATCCATCCTGAGCCAAAAAATATTTTTTAAAAAATTTGAAATAAATATGTATTAAATTATAAGGTCATTAACCAATCAACTGTAAAATGTAAAAAAAAAAAATTAATTAATTAAAAATTCCAGTGACTTAACCCACTCAAAAACTTTAATAGTATATAATATAAAGTCATGTAGTATTAAAAGGTGTTCATTAATTTGATTTTCTAAAATTATATTTTGTTTACTTTCATCTGAGAATCAGTACTGCTCTTTAAAATTGTATGATCTTTTGTTGAAACAGAAAACAAATCTGCAAAGATATTATTGTTATTACTGATAGATAAATAGTTTGTAATTTGAAAGGTAGGTAGGAATTATTATGGTGTAAATGCATGTCAACCAGAAAGACAAATGACTGAAGTATTACCTGTTCTCCCCACCACCTCCCCCAAACAAAACCCTAGCTTCACTGTGTGGGAACACTTCCAAGAGGCAATATTCATTCTGTTAAACATCTCCCACAGTATGTAGCTATTGGTACCTCAGGACAGACTGAAAAAAGAGAAAGGGAAACAGGAAAAGGGGCAGACAGCTGGATTAGACTGTGCTGTGTATATTAGTGATGGGTAGACTTCAAAAGACTTAGAGGTTCATTTTGGACAGGTGCCCAGAGATTCTCAGGCTTACCCCAAAACCTTCCATAACTTCTGATTTTAAAATTGAGCTAGAATTATTTTGAGACCAAACTTTTGGTCTTCAGTCATATTCCATACCCATGGTCTTTACAATAAATGTAAGCTAAGAGATTTAAAACTTTCTGAATCCTGAAAAATGAGATATCTATTTATATATATATTTTTATTATACTTTAAGATACCTATTTTAAATACTTACCTAACAAAATAGTATGTTTTAAAGTTTTGAAAAAAAAAGTCAACATTTTTTCCAGAGAGGTAGAAATGTCTTAAAAACGTTTACCTCTTGAGTCCAGTTTTAAACAATGTTAACAATAACGCTTTTGAGCATGTTTGGGGAGACAGGTGAAACCCTCATTTAAGTTCCAACTCATCTATGAAGATTGGTAACTTTATGTCTCTGATTAAAGTGTATCCTCATCCACAAACTCCCAGTAAGTGGTAGCCTGAGAGGCAGCCTCTCAGAGTGATACGCCATTGATATAGGTCTTGTATATGAATGAGCCTGTCTGGAAGAGTTGACAAGGAATTTGTCCATCACTCTTTTGCAGAACCTCCTTTTAACTGAGCACAGCGAGGGTTATCCTTTAAATAATATGATCATTCTTTAGTCTGATGATCATGTGTCTAATTAAATGTGCCTCTTACATGGCTCACGTAAGATTTATTATTACTAACAAAGCCTACTATGGGAAAAGCTACTTTTACTAGATGTTGAAAATTATTTTTTGATACAAAGAATAAATTTCTGATATTAGCTTTGAACCAAAATAAACTACTTCTTTATTTGTTAGTATGATTCTGAGGAAGGAATGGTTTTCAACTTCTCTAGAAAAGAAGACATAGGATGTGGACTGAATAAGCAGTAATGCAATAGACACAAACTAGTTTTTAGGGCATTTACCACTAGAATCTCCTTGAATAGAACTTATACAGTGATCTCAGGAAAGGACCGTTTTCATTACTTGATTTATGAATATGTCCCTTCCTATATTCCACACTCAGCAACAGGTGCTCCAATGCCCAATCTTCATGGTATTGCATTAGGCTCTCCATTATGTACGAATAACAATGACTCTCCAAGAGAATTAGATATATTAGCAAAGAAATCTGCATCTGGGATGAATAAATTTACAATTTGTTATATGCATAATTTTACATCCAAAGGCTTTTAAGCAATAACGGCTAGAAAACAACTGGTTATATTTATAGTTCAAAGTGCCCCAATCTCTGAAAAGCCATTACCATAACCATATTTTGATGTCAATCCACATTTTACTTGAAAATGTACAGTTCCTGCCAAAATAGCAGTAGCTTATTTAGATATGCATGCTCTACTATAATAAAAATGTAAAAATTAGTAACAGTTGTTCCATGTCAATCGCATGCTGAAAGCAGATACTCAACAGATATGAAATCTGGAATAAGACCTACATCTCTTTATAGTTCTTTTCTAGGATTTTTCTAAAGCAGACCTCATTTGATATTCCAAACCGTTTCTAACCCAGACAGCACTTGTAATTTGAACTATTTTGTATCATTTTGCCCATTCTTTTTCAAGCTTCTCCAATCACTCTTCTCTCACTTACTTGATTATTAAATATTCTTAATATTGCAATGAATACTTTAAAAACAAGACTAAAATTAATAATATCTACCAATTCTACTATTTGTGATAGATACCAAATGAGAAACAGGAATAACAAGCAGAAATTAATTTCATTGTTAATTTAACATATAGTTTTTTTTCTTCCCCAAACATTTCCCCAAGTCCATTCATATATATAATGGTAATCAAATAAACAAACCTGAGCACCAAGATCTATCTTCTACTCTAGCTTTGGAGCCTATGACTGAGAATTAATGTAAAACAAACACTATAAATTGTTCTTCAAACTGTTAAGAAAATTAATACTGTACATTCAAGATATTCATTCATTTGTTGGTTAATCATTTCTAGAACACCTACTGTGTTCAGTGTTTACCTCAGGAGTCTATTATGAGAAAATGTAAATTCAGCTATTCATACATATTCACATAATAAAGAAAAGCAAAATAGTCATATTTTTAAGTATTATAGTGTACCATTCTTACATTATGGAGTAAGCAGTGTTTGAGGTAATATGTCTGTAATCCCCACACTTTTAAGACATATTTTAGAGCAGCATTAACACATGTCCACTCAAATACATTAATGTTTCCATCTCCACTGACTCATTTGGCCCAAACGAGCTCATGTGCTTTCTCAAGTAGATAAATGAAAAGGGGATTTGAAGGGGCATTTGATAAATTACAAAGAAAGAAACAATTAGAACCTCATACTTTTACCCAAAAGAACCTTAAAACAAGGAATGTCATAGTATCTATTTGCTTTTATTTGAAGGACGCATAATATACATAATAATATACATACACTGTACTTAATAGTGTTTATCTCTGAAAATTTTTCCTAAAGACCACCGTAACTGAAATAATAAGTAGAAAAGCATTAGAATCTACACCCCTTCCATCAGTGTTTAACTTATTGAACAACTTTCAAAAATCACATGCACAATATACTTATTTAAAAACATAACCATATAAACTGCTTTGGAAATTGTATATTGACAAGTTCATAGTTTCTTATTTCTATGTATTTAAATTAAGACTTCAATAAATACACCAGTAAATGCATTTATTATTAAATAGAAATTTCTTTAAAAATTCAAATCTTAACATATTAAAAAATATAATAAAAGACTTTTTTGTTCTTTAGTATGCAAGAATTAGATTGCTTGACCTCTCTTTTAATGACTTAATTAGCTGTACTAAAGCCCAGCTGGGCCTCTGCTGACAACATAGCTAGATATTTCAATCAAGCAGTGTTATGGAGAATAAGTAATAAATGCTACCTTGTCGCCATACAGTCCCAAACCATAGTGCATGCTGGTAATGCTAAATTTGATCAGTATGCCTCGTATTTCAATTAGTCGTGGTCTGAATCCCTAAAACTGTGTAATGTGTATGAATTCCTGATATCAGATACAGAACCACAGTCTCCCACAGTTAGAAGCCATTGAGTTTGCTTTTATTAGCAGCCAATTAATGGCAAAAATCTGCATCGCTTTTAAAATTTATAACCTCCATTCCAGCTGCATCCACGGCTCCTGCTATACTGTATACAATCAGATCCATATCACTGTCGCAAGTCAGACAGCTGCAAACTGTATTCTGTCCGCAGAAGTAAAAAATCCTTTCATACAGAAGCTTTTTTTAACCTCTTAGAAGTTCTTTTCAAAGCCCAGCAGCACTAGTCACTTTGCGACAATGAGCGATTTAATACAGAAAGAAAGAAATCTACACCAAGGTAACCTCTTGGGATGTGCTAGGTTTTCAAACGGAGTGAAACCCTACCACTCCGGCACTGCACAAGGGCAAGCAAAGCCACTTCTCCTGACCAAGGCTAAGAAAATATAAACATATAAAACCTGACCCTCATCCAAAGTTAACCCATTGAAGTCTCTGTAGTCATTAAAACAAAGTGCTATAACACAAGTTCAATAGTAAGTAACTTACATAAAATTTTGGTATTCAAATTTGTGTGCCTGAACCTTAGATGTTTCCCTCATATTACATCTGTGGCGATCACATTCCCCATCAAGAAGCAGTTTATTACATACCTCAAGATTTCTAGACATTATTTTTAGGAGCCAGGCTCTTTCCGACATATGATAAGACAGGAAATTTAGATGTGATCAGATTTAGTAACAGAGCACAATTGCTTTGTGTATAGCTAATGCTGTCCTTTCAAGATTATTAAGAGAATAGTTCAGCTTTATGGTATTATACATTTAAGTTGCCTTATACATAGTATTCTGTGAGGCCTGGAATATTTGATATCTGATCATTATAATGTTATTTGGGAGAAATAAAGTAGAAAGTTTCTTCCTTTAGTCTTCTACAAAATGGCATTAAATTTTAAAATACATAATAGATATGTTTATATTAATACATATGTATACGTTTCTATGTTTGTTTAACATAGAATTTAAAAGATAGATAAAAGAATTTACCTGGAAAAAGAAGAGCATGAAAAATACTCATCAACTCTAATACATGGTAACAAAAATGTTGTACTAGGATAATACAAACTGCCGCCATGGCTATTTAAAGACAATAAAATCCTATTTTACAAATTTCAACTGCTAATAACCAGCATTCTTTCTAACTGCTTAAATACTGCAGTAAGACTTATAATGCCACTGTGAAATCATAAGCTAGTACTTCAAAGGTGTTGTATCTGTTACAAATTTAATCTTCACTGCTTTGTCACAACTGATTTCATCCCAGCAGCTTGGAGATGCAGCATAACAACATTCTTGTTGTCCTAGACAACCTGAACCAAACTGTTAAATACCTGCCTGATGCCCATGAATGATTATAATATCGCCTGTGGAATCTCCCAACAACCACCCTCAAAATGTGCAGTTAGTCTGTTCCAGTTAATAGGAGGAAAAAAGTATGCTTTACTACGTTCACAAATTGTAGGCATTTTAATAGCAGAGACAGAAATTCTGTGCTGTATTTCATAAATGGCACAGTACTGTGCTCATTGTATTAAAAATATTCTGCTTTTAATACTTTATATTAGTACATTTCACAACTGTGTAAAGTAAGTTAACATAGGTTTGAAACCTAAGTAATTTTCTTCCCACATGAGGAAATATACTATTTCATTAACTATAATGGATATTAGAAGTCCGTTTAGTTTTTAAATACCAAACATTTTTGTCTTTGAAATATGTTGCTGAAAAAACAGCTGTAAAGCAAATGTTTTTGCTTCCTCCCAGGTATACAGTGACACACCGTTTGCAGTGGGAGCGAGGGGAACTGATGTGAACAACTGAAAGAATTTGTGTTCATGAAGTTGCTCAGACAAGGAGCTGATGGAGCACGGCACTGAAATCTCCTTGCATATTGGAGTTTAATTATTAAGCATTAGGTTAAATTTAACTCCTCAGAGTCATTATGAAAATTTGTAACTCTCTGGGACAATTTTAGATCCATCAACTGGCACATGAATTTGGCACTCATACACTATATGTAGAAGTGTGTAAATATGCAAGCAGCCACCCCCACCCCATAACAATACTGTGTTATTATTCCACAAGAGAGCACTTTGAATCTGAAATCTTTTAAAATTACTAATCCATTGCTCTTCTCATGGAACATCTTAACTACTTCATTTCAATGTACTATTTAAATAATACTAGGAAGTAGTTCTCAATGAATATTTAATTACTGAGTACTATGGTATAAATCTTCCAACCAAGAAAAATAATGCATAGAAAATTATATTTATTATATATCTCAAAAACTGTTGAAAATCCTGAAGTTCTAGCAAAGATCACTATTCTTCATGAAATATACATCATCATTACAATGTCTGTGTTAGACATAGTAAGAATATGATCTGTATGTCTTCAGTGAATTCAATAGTTTAGAAGATGTCACAATATAACTTCCAAAAAAATGAGAACACAATTTTGTTTATACGAAGACCTGGCATAAAATAAAATATGAATGAATCATATTTAACACAAGACACGAAGTGTTACAGTTTAATACAAGATACGAAGTGATACAGTTTGCAGGCAAATTAAGCAAAAACAAAATGTGCTTATTATAAATATCCTATCCTTATTAGGAAACAATTACATTGTTTTCAGTATATTTTTAATTCCTCTTGATGTGCCGCTTAAAATGATTTGATTCCAAACTACTAGTGATGCAAGTTTAAACACATCCTTTAACTAGCATGGTAGTGACATATATTAAGTTGCCCATATGCAATTCACACTTGTGACTTTTCTCTGCCATTCATGAATTATGCAATTATCCCTAACTCATGGAAATGAAAGTGCATTAACTGCCCACTGTCATGTATTGTCTCTTTCTATTTCCTTGCGCACACATTTCCATGGCTCATTATTCATGGATGCATCTATGCAAGTGTAAATGTACACATATAATATGGAAATAGTCACACACGGATAAATAGCAACCAGACACTTGTTTGTAAAGATCTATGTACTTCATTCCAAATAACAAAATTTAATGAGGAACACCTCTATCCTTGTTATGGATGCCACAAGGTAAACAAAATGGGTGCCATTGTTATAAAGTAATAGAGGGATTTTCTCACCCAGGAAAGAATGAAGTTGTTGGTGTACAAACCTGAAACAGCACCCTTTCATCTCTGACAACTGTTTTTCTAGCTTTTTCCCCCATTAAGAAATATGCTTTTCAGCACTGATTGAAATCTCACTGGAACACTATTCAAAAAATACTGACTGTACCTTGTGTTCCTAATCCTTATCTTTTCCCCATGAATGTTAAGATAGACTTGTAATGATGGCATTTCGTTCCTAGAGAAAACAATTGTTTAAAATAAAGAGTTTTGGGGAAATGAAAATATTGTGTTTTCTCCATTGAAAGCTATGATCATGTAGGTGATTCCAAATTTTGAATTGAGCCTGGAAACCAATTTGCTCCTGATGTGATGTATTCCTCAGGAAAGTTCTCTGATTTTAGTCTAATAAGCATTAGTGAGCACACATGTGCAACAATCTGTGCTAAGGGGAATCATGATGATTCCTTCTGATTTACATTATTTTGAACATAAACAGATTGTCTCCATTGAGGTAATTATTTCTAACTAAATAGAATGAATTTTATCAGATATTCAGATTTTAATTTGCGTACAATAAAGTTTTTTAAAATGTTGCTTCAGGCAATAAAAGCAATATTTATTGACTTAAACAAAAGTAAAATTTTTTTCCACAGCACAGATTTTAATTTTATTGCAGATAGTAAAAATGTCATGTTCAGAATTTCTTAAAAATGTTATTTCAGCAAGATAGCCCATTCAGTGTAAACCACATCTACATAAAATTAATTGGAACATGCTTTTTTTGAAAAACAATTATTTTATAATCATCTAAGTACTTAATAATTTAAAATTGAAACTGAAATCATATAGATTCATAAAGAGATTTCATTGGTATCTTTATTATATATTAAGAAAGAATGAAATACTTGATGTCAATATTTTGCTGAAAAATGCAGCTTTTCTTCCTGACTATACATGCTTCTCTTTTTAATTATTTGATTCTTTTTCTAAGCAAATTTAAAATCAACCATCTTTGTTATACCTTGATAGTTAGACAAACCTTAAATTATTCTCACTAAATATTGTTAAATATTTTGTTAAGTTATATTTCAAATTCTGCTGCATTTCTCAAGTTACAAATAAATTTCGTGATTCTCACATTTTATAGATATTGATAATATGTAAGAAATCTACTCATTTTAATTAGACACAGTGTGACTGAAAAGCTAAAAAGAAAAATGCTGGTAAGTAAAAGATCAATTTCAAAATCAGAAAGACAATAAAAATAAACAGTTGGAAATATTCCCCATTTTAAGTTGCAGTATGTAGGAAAAGCTTTTCTTTTTAGGAGAAACTTTTTAACAGGTCCTATTACTGCTAAAGTATAACAGAAATAAAATGTGTTAATCTCTAACACACTGTATTTTTTATGCATGTAAGTTGTGATTCACAGAAATACTTTTGCCAAGGCAATAAAAATAACCGAGAATAATTTAGGATAAACACAAGTTTTCATTATTTTTCAGTAATTTCACTGACATTATAGATAATGTGTGACCAGTAGAAGGCACTGTTACAATAAATATATACATACAGCTGCTCATTTACAAACCGGTTGGACATTCTGATGAGAGTTTTACCAACTTTTTACAGCACAAATATTCTTTTCATGGAGACATTAAGTTATAAATTTGTCCTGTAAATGTGAAGAAAAAACTCATTGTGTAACTCTTTCTTGTGTAATTTTCAGTTGGATTTCAGCCCATTTACAATTTTATTACCCTCATTTTTAATTTAATTCATAAAAGAATTATGTGGTCACACTTACCACCCTTAGCACTGCATTTAAGGAATGTTGCTCTCTTGAGAAAGAACTCAGACTGCTGCAGGATTAGACATAGATTCACGTAGACCTTGCTTCAAAACAAGCTTCTAGTTTCATTCTTTTTAACCTATAGAGGTTTGATCATAATTTGCTAGAGCATGCAGACATGGTCTTTTAATGGAACTGCTTGGATGTATAAAAACACCTCTAATTAAATCTCTGTGAAACATACCACTAACAATGTTGTTTAGTTTGTGTTCATATACAAAAGCTCTTGAATACCTCTCCAAGTTTACAAAATCCATGTTAAAGGAGCCAGCATTGCAAAAAAATGTTACGGCATATGTTTGGATTTTTGTATTTCAGAGTCCTGACTACTTTATCTGAATTACAGATTTAGAGCTTTGTTATGTGTGATAGTTATGATAATATGATCACTAAAGGCACAGAGACAGGGAGACTCAAATCCCTTTGAAAATCCCTTTCTCTATTTCCTACAGCTGCTGCAGGAGTTTAATATCTGATAGAATGATGAAAAAGAACAGGCCGAACTCCAGTTTTAATAAAAATTTTAACAGGTCTACATATAGTTATGAAAAATGTTATTTGCAATGCCGATTTTTAATAAAATTTTCTTAAACCAAAGAAAAAATCCCCAAGGGGAACCTGATATGAATGTGTTTTTCATATGTACTATTTAAGGCTCTTTAAAGGTTATGAAAGTGATTGATAAAATAAGTTCTATTCTATACAACACAAACGTAAACGCAGTTGCACTTCTGCATTTTAATCAAATAAATAAGCAAAGCTTTCATTTTGTGTGTTGGACCAGAAACAAATATTATTATATTGTGTAGTCAATTTTTATTCTTAGCAAGAAAAATGAATATTATTAAATAATGGCATTTTTAAACAAGTCAAAGCATTGCTAACACACACATTAAAGTAGTTTATCATCTATGAATGTATGATACTAAAAAATAATACATTCTCATGAAATTGGAATCGTGCTTCTTGTGTTTTTTGAATTTAAGAAATCATATGAAGTTTGAAGACTTTTTCTTCACAAGAGAAAATAAACACATTAGGTATGACAAAATGAAATTTAATTTAATCCAAGAGTTTCAGAACTTATAAAGAATCTCTCTATAAAGTAAAAACGTACTAAATGAAGGGTCTCATATGCAGTGGCCTGTGTGGGTGCCCTGTACTGTAATTACCCATTCATCATGATAACACAGCCTGGAAAACAGTCATGAGATAACAAGGCAGGGTCCCCAAAGTATCCATGTTCACAAAAAATAGAAACAAATTGTTTCTAGGAAATCAGAAAGACATTTTCATTTACCGATCTAATCTACAGCAACTATAAAATAGGAGCGCCTTGTAACTTCCAATACGCTAAACACAATCAAGGAGTTCGGTTTTAAGCCTCAAAATGTGTGAGTTGGTATTATTTCCTTTAAAACCATTGCATTCTAGTAAAGCACTGATTCTCTAGCAACACTGGCCTTGTCATTGTTTCTGAAACATTTTGAGTATCATAGAAAGACTTTTTAACACAATATGCCATGTGTAATATATTAGCCTTTTCTTTTAAAACTTGATAGACTTTTTGAATTTAAAACTAGCTGTACTAACACAAGATAACCACTCTATTCCTTACAGAGGAGCATGCAAACTGTAACTATAAAGCACAGTCTTTATTTTATCCCTAAATATTCACTTTTGAAAACATTAAATTTATTATGCACTGAAATAAGGAAAGGAAAGCATTACCAATCTTATTATAATACTAAGAATTCCAAGGCTAGAACATTAAGCAATATTGTAAACCTTTGGCCCTCTTGTACAATTTATAACAGGAAATTGACAGTTGTGGATTTGTGTCTTATTTATAATCCTACTATTTAACCATTTTTTAAAAACAACTTTTACAATTCTAGAACCAAAATTATTGATGTATTTTGTTTACTTGATAATTTTCTGTATTTTTAGTTAAAAGACATTTTTTGAATGGGGCAAGATGGGGGGCAGGTGATCTTAATCAGGGGATTTGAGAAAAACTGGTGGACTCAAGGTAACAAGAATGAAAGAAAGAATAATTCATTGCTGGGACCATTTCCCCCCTTGATTTCTGTATTGGGATTACAGCAGACTACCTCCAGCCAAATACGATTTATCAGATACTTGTAGACACCCTTGATAAATTACACAACTAGGAGTGCAAGTTTCTGATATCATATCTGAAATGTAAACACTTGCTTATAAAACCTATGATGCACAAAAAAAGGTGAGACAAAACCAAACATCACTAAAATAATGCTTCAGCTTTAAGTATATCTTAAATTTCCTCCATAAAGTATTTTCATGCTATTTTAAGAAAGACAACTGGATGTTTAATAAGAGCATTTGCTTTCAAATTGTAAACCAAACTACAATATGCTAGTTTAAACATGCTTTGACCAATTTCACTTTTTAAGATATTACAAGGCTTTATAAAATAAAAACTGGAGATGTTTTAGTTTTTCCAGGAAATCTCCACAAACTGTACAAATGTCCATATAGAATAAGAAGTCATCTTATTTTAAGACATATATTCAAGTTTTTAATGGAAACTCTCATAAAAAAACTTAAATCTTACAGCTCCATGTGGCCATGTCAAATGACATAGATTTTCTGTGCATCAAAATAGACATTTTTTTGTGCCTATTTTAGGCATTTCTGTGCTCTAAAATAGACATTTTTATTCAAATAAAATGAAACATTTAGTTAGACATTAGTTAACATAACTTATTTTACTCTCATAGAGCAAGAAACTATATTCTATAAGCAAGTTTCTTCCCCCCAATCAAATACACATAAATAAAATTAACTTTGATCAGAAGCCATATAAAATTACATGCTTTTATTTACTAATAAGTAATTTAATATTTTAAGAAATTCTGAATTTTTTCTTCCAAGTTTTACTAAAGTGTGCTGCCAGTTTATTTGAGATTTCAGTTATACACAGCCCCTGAACAAAACTGTCTATATATGGGTGAAGAAATAAGAGGTGGTCTCTCTTCTTCACAGATACTGTACATAGTAATTTTAATCCATGTTTTCATCTACATATTTCAAAGGGTTTAAGAATGCAGCATTTTGGGGAGAAAAATTATAACAACCTGAAAAGTTTAGGTTTCTATTTTTATTATTGAGGAAGTAGATGATATATTAAATATTATCTAAAATTATCTCTCTGCTTAACTTTCATGTTTCCATAGGAACCACTTGAGGTATTTCAAAGCCACAGTAACTCTAACCACTGGTCTTTATAAAAGCTTTTGTAAGCCTGACTGATGATTATTTTCCCCTCTAAAATTTAATGGCGGGATAAATCACACTGAATACATATATTTAGGTTTCAAATATACAATATTTTTTAAAATAAGTGCATTTATATAAATACAGAGACATGGAGAACAAGAAATTCTCAAATAATACTGACATTATTTTACTCAGAAACAGAGTATTACCCATTTTTCTGTATCTTCAAAACAAATTATCATGAGTTTTAAGATTGCTATAGATTACTGCATATTAAGCAGATTCTAGCTTTGAATTTCTTTATTGGCCTTGATATTTATAGTCCTAACTGAGGATTCCATTTAGCCATTAATTACATATTTCTTGCTTAAGACCAGAAGTACCTGAGAGATCAATTTTTAAAAATTTCATATTCTAAAATAATATCACCAGACAGCCTCTTTTTAAGAAAGTTGAAAAACAGATAAATTAGAATGTGATTATTCATATCACGAAAGAATTCACAGATGGTTTCATGGAAATAGGGAGTTCCCTATTTAAGTGTTTGTTGACAGATCATTAACTACTTGACAAAGAATCTATGGGGGCAGAAAAACTTAGAGCTCGAGTGCTGGGAGACACTGCCAATGGGAGATCAAACAGATATGAAGAAAATAAAGCATCCTTGGAACGACCATGTGAATCAGAAAATATGACTTACTTTATATTCATGTGTATATGTGTCTCTCTGTGTGTAAAGAAAGAGCATATATACTGTATATCTACATGTGTATATATAAAATGTGTACATACATATATACACACAGACACACACACCCCCACACATACCTAAAGAGTCAACTTTAACCTAGAATAAGACACTTAACAAGCCAGCTGGATTTCCTTTTTTTTAGAAGCTTAAAAATGGTTCATAGATGTTTAAGTGTATATTGTTTTAAAGCACGTCCACTGATAGAATATATGAAATGTCTACTTTCAAGCTTTACAGTGGATCAATTATCACAAACTTAATTTTCTTGTATGAAGTAATTACATCCTTCTTACTATTACAAACTTACTAAATTCTTCCTGTGTACAAGGCATTTTGCTAGATAATTAGTCACTATAGAGGCAAAATAGAATTTCAGGTTTTTTTCCAATGATGTTGTAACTGATATGTTTAGAGATTTGCTCTTAGAAAATGTTAAATTATAATGGATTATTTACAAAAATAATATCTTTGGGGTTTTTTCTGGTTGTTGTTGTTTTTAAGATCATAGATCTGTGTTCCAAACCAGTAAAGAGATATCCTTATCAATCAGGGTGGTTAGTGTAAATAAAATAAAATAAAATAAAACAAAGCTTGTAGAAAGCTTTGTCTTCAGTAAGTATTCCATCTTTTTTTTTACATTTTTAAAGAAAAGAAAACAACATATGAGGTAAAAGGAATAAAGATGAAAACATACAAATTCATACTAAATATCCTCTTGGTTTATTGTCAAGACAAGCATTGCCTTTGATGCATTAACTGTTAACGACAATCTCTTGAGGATGGCTAAATGAAAATTAACATTTTACTGAAAAATGAATAGCAAATAAGTTTCCAACTTTAGATTCTCTAACATTTCAATACAAAAAAACATATCATAAGACGTGAGAATTTTTGCAATGATTGATACCCATTCACATTATTTGGCTTGCTCAACTATCCTCAGTCTCCAACTCAATGCAATTCCAGAAGCTTGTATTGATGGCTTCCTGCCTGCCTAATAGTGGAACTAGGCAGTTGGGCAATAAAATGTGTACACAAACTGTGCTTTCCAAGAGTTTACCCATATTATCTCAGATTTTACCCTATAAAATGATTATTTGTTCTTTAAAAAGTATCCTGATAAGAACCTTAAGAACCTTGTTAGATTTCTGAAATCAGTCCAAAAACTTTTAGTGCTTTATTTTTATAACAAACTTTGAACACAGCACCCAAGTTTTATATAGGGCCCCTAAACCATTCTAGATAAACTAGAATAAAGTGAACTTTTAATGCACCATTAATTTTAAAGTATTTTAAATCAATTTTCCACCTGCATTTCTGAAATAAATTTAAATTGCCAAAGCATTTTATTTAGAAGACAAAATCATACAGGGCATAGAAGAGAGTTACCCCTTCTTTCAAGTGAGTAACGAAACTTAAAAAATTGCTTTGAAGTCTAAATTGTGACACTTCATTTGGATTTGGGGAGGAGGAGTTAAAGAATAAAGCAAAGTTGTGCAGAAAGGGGGAAAGTGTAAAAGGGAGAAAAGAAAACAAGTTTCTTATTACAACTAAATCAAGGAGAGATGGATTTGGCAGTAACCACTGAGTTAAAGTATAATACACTAGAAAGACAATATAAGACAAACACATGTATTAAAGGTAGCACACTTCAAAGCCTGAAAACAATTCATAACATTCTAAATCTTTCTTACCACTCTTTTGGAGTAGTTTCCTTTATTTCAATCCCACCCTATCTCAACATTCCATCACAATCCCAGCATTCCATACAAGTGTGTGTCACTAAATTCAAAAATAAGCGCTATATATTTAAGAAATCAGAAACTCTACAAATCATATATAATATATGGCATCTTAAATGAAATTTTATTTGTTTCACAATAATAAAACAATTACGTTGTAGGTACCTAAACCAACTGTAGCCTTTAAATATATTTGTTTCTTAATCTAATACCTAGGCATACACATGTAGAGTATTGATACATCTTGATTATTTGGGAAGTGCTTGAATTTAGATGACAAATTTAATTAGATAAGGATTTGCTTTTTTTGAAAGATGAGTAATAAGTTGCTCATCTTTAAAATGAGCACTAAACTGTGTTTCTCATGCAATATAACCAGACGAATTACTCGTCTGGTTATATTGCATGAGAAACACAGTTTAGTGCTCATTTTAAAGATGAGCAACTTATTAAGGGGGCACAGAATATTTTGATTTGTCTTGATTTCACTCTTTGTTTTAGTATAAATTTGCAATGGCTGCTTTGGACAGTATATCATTCTAGAATGCTCACAATTAATATTAAAGATCCTGGGGTCCCCTGAGATCTTTATCCCTGGGAATCCTGAATTTTCTGAGGTGGGTTCACATACATGAAAAAAATTCCTAGGACCTGCAAGTTTATAACTACATGCCCTTCTGCCAGAGACTGCAAAGCCTGGGTATTCTGGATGTCAGGTAAAAACTATCAAAGTAATTTTATAGAGAGATTATTTATTCTTTGGCATTTTGACAAAGAAATCTTTTTAAATGAGCAGCTCTAAAAATATGAAGATTTTAGTTAATTTGATAACGTCACGATTTTTCTAAAAAATACTAGTCTCACATAATAACTGGTTCCCTTGTTAAATACAAATATTTAAAAAGATAATATTTTCTGTTTACAAAACAAAATAATTTCATCTAGTTTTAAATTATGTAATATATATGTCTGAAATTGAACTCATTGAAAGGTATAGAAACATTTTCAAGTAAATTTTAATATCTTAAAAAATAAACATGGCATTTTTAAAGTAGGAGTATTTATGTTTCAGAAAAACTATTTCCAACAGCCTTGAACTACCTCCTTCATTAAATTATGCAAAATTAATCATGTCATTAAGTGTGCTTCTTTCTACATGTCTCTAGCTAAGAACCAACTTCAAAAAGTGGTAATGCAGCCTTTAATAAGAGAAGAAGTTATGTTAGTGGTCATTTTAGTACCAGTTGCTCTATGTCACATCAAAACTCTTGGATTTTGTTCCAAACCGTTCTCTAACAGCAATATATGCTATGTTAAAGGTACATTAAAATTTGTGTGTATCTCTGGATTGGTGGCACAAGCAATAAGAAATTGAGGCATCAATGACAACTGAAATAAGCAATTATGATAGGTTTTTCTAGAGAATACTTGACATTTTTATTCATAAAAATATGCCTTCCACTTGTCTATTTAGTACAAGCAATGCAAGGAAAATACATTTTACATAAGAAAAAATGGTGGTATTATTTATGTTTTAATCAATATATCAATCATCTGATGAATACTCATGTTTATTTTGAAGGAAACAAGAAGAGTATGACTATTTCAATTAAGAAACTTTTAGGGGGATGTTATTCCTGAATTAAATATAAAATTCCATCATACCAAAAATAATTACCATAAATATTTCTAATGCTTAGTAATAAATCGCTAGTTTTTAACCCAGTGATGATGTATTTACTTTAAGAAGCAAAAGAAATATGTGGTAAACTAAGGGATTTGTAAAATATCATGATTTAATTCCTTCCTAAAAATATTACCTGTTTTGAAAACCAAACACCACATGTTCTCACTTATAAGTGGGAGCTAAATGATGAGAACACACAGACACATAGAGGGGAATAACACACACTGTGACCTATCGGCGGGTAGAAGGTGGGAGGAGGGAGAGGATCAGGAAAAATCACTAATGGGTACTAGGCTTAATACCTGCATGATGAAATAATCTGTACAACAAACTTCCATGACACAAGTTTACCTGTGTAACAAAACTACACATGTACCCCTGAACTTAAAATAAGTTTTTAAAATTAATTTAAAAAGATAAAAATATAGGCTGGGCGCGGTGGCTCACGCTTGTAATCCCAGCACTTTGGGAGGCCGAGGCGGGCGGATCATGAGGTCAGGAGATCGAGACCATGGTGAAACCCCGTTTCTACTAAAAAATAGAAAAAATTAGCCGGGCGTGGTGGCGGGCGCCTGTAGTCCCAGCTACTCGGAGAGGCTGAGGCAGGAGAATGGCGTGAACCCGGGAGGGGGAGCTTGCAGTGAGCCGAGATTGCGCCACTGCACTCCAGCCTGGGCGACAGAGCGAGACTCTGTCTCAAAAAAAAAAATATATATATTACCAGTTTTTATTCCAAAATACTCAATATTTTAACTAAAATACTTCCATGGATATTTTGAATATTGAACTTTGGATCTTTCCTAGGAAAACATCTGCTATGCAATTTACATAACTATTCAGTATCCGGGAAAATTTGTTCTTAATGAACAGTCAAGACTCACTAATGTCAATTGACTCAATATTTAAACAAATGTTGGCAGGATAATTTTAGATTTAAAAAATGGCTGGAATAGAAAGGTCTAGGTAATTTAACTGCTTCTAAATTACTGCAATTCTGCCTATAAACTTAAAATGTCTTACTTGGGAAACCTTTTCAGAAAATGAGTTAGAGAAACAATTGGTAGGTGAGCCAAGTGAGGATCAAGTAGGAGAAACCACAATATTCAATGCAACCGAGCTTGGTTAGAATGCATCACATTTTTTTTTTTTTTTTTTCCTGCATACAAGGATTTGGAAAGCGGTAACTACAACAAGCCCTGTAACACTACCTGTTAACAGGAGACAGAATCATTCCAATTGAAGCAGAATTAAAAGATGAGCTTTTAAAATGTAATTGACAGATAGATAGATGGATTAGATAGATGGATAGATGATTGATTGATTGATAGGTAGCTGTGTAGATAGATGGTAGGATAGCGATAAATGATAAATAGATATATGTTTAAAGTTCTCTAATATGTCAAGCCATTATGTTTTTCTCTTTCATTGCTTTTCTTTTCTTTCTCTTCCCACAGAACCATCTCCTCCTCCATCATGTCTTCTTTCCAAAAGTTTTGCTGATAGGTGTAGAGAAGAAACTAGGCTAAGCAGAAATACAGGTCTGAAGCGATGGCCTACCATCTAACACTGGAAATGAAGGGAAGTGCTATCTGTATTTTTGTAAGGGATCTCGATGAGATCTAAGCCATGATTAAGGCTGAGTTTAATCTATCACAAATTGTCGGTTCACAGAATTTTTACTTTTTAGCTAGTTATTAAAGAATTCTCTCTCTAAACTCATTTGTTCCTTTACCAATCTCAACCCTAAGAGTTACTGTGCTTGGGTTATAAATGTTTTATGAAAAGAAACTTTTACAAAATATTCAGAAAATTGCTTTAAAAGCTTCAGAAATAACTTTTTAAACCCCAACTGTCATTTAATATAGAGAAAAACTTGAAATTGCTTATGTATTGATACAGTGATACTATGCACCACGTTTGTCTAACCTTTAGTTCATTGACTTCTTTTGCAGACCTGCCAAGATTTTGAGAAAATAAATGCTATCATCACAGGATGGCCAGATGACGGACCTATACAAATTCACTTTATAGTATCAAGTCCTTTTATCAAAATCATCACCACGATTTGAAACTGAACATTGCCTTGGGGAAATAGCTTCAGGGACATGCTTACAATGAATATTCTTGAACATTTTATTCTAATGTTTAAGGAAGAACAGTAACAGAGAAGGCAAAACATCAGCAGGTCATAACATTTTGAGTTTTTCATCTTCAAATAAATGAACCAAGGAGGACTAAAAGACAAGTGGTAAATGACGATACCAAGAGACTCTCCTAAGAAGTTTATGAGACACAAAATCTCTCAGCTTTACTTTGTTAAATACACAAACACTGGATTACTGTGAAGAAAAAAATGTGCTACAAGAAATTACAGTTAGCCTTACCAAATGGCGAAATATTTACACAAATCATATCTTCATTTTGTGTGTGTTTTTTGTAAGATGATGATTCTTTTGCCAATATTTTTTCTCAATATTTAAGATTAAGAAACACTTGGATTTACTAATGAGTATTTGTCTACATAGAGACATGAAAAATGATTAAAATAGTAGAAAACTTATATTTTCTATCATGTAAAATTAAATGACTTGTACTTTAAAGGTGAACACATCACCAAATATCTGTTGACTTTGAAAGAGTGACTATAATTTATATATTAAGTATTAATTAAAATATATTCTAGATTATATGTTTTATATATATATGTTTAAATAATGGCATACTAAAATGAATGTCAGGTATTCTTAAGGCAGAAGTCAACAAAAATTTTCAGAATATTTCTATTATGTATGTTATCTATCTCTCTCTTTATATGAGACTATATTAGATATGCATGGCATGGAGGTATTTGGTGGGTGATGAGCTATCTCAATAGATATTCTTTGCCCTTGCTTCCCTACTCCTCCAAGGAAGCATTCTGGACTTACAAATGAGATAAGTAGTGTTACTTGGTATAGGGAAGACTTTGTATTAGAAATATGTTTTAGCAATAATTTTCTAAAAATAGGTAATATATAGGATTAATAAAATGCTAAAGTAGAAAGGAAATTTTTCATAGAGACTTATATAATGAATTGTAGAATCAAAATTTAGTGTTTTTTTATATTTTAACCCTTTTAAGTTGCATAACATCATAGCACTACATATTTGCAGGATTCATCATTCCATTTATTTAGAGACACTATGAGTCAATGTCAACTTATCCCTTGAAATGAAACTATAGTAGTTTTCCTTTACCTGTAGTTTCTGTGATTTGTTACCTGTGGTCAGTCAGTTTGAAAATATTAGAAGGAAAATTTCAGAAACAAATAATTCATAAGTTTACAATTACACATCATTCTGTTCCACTCTGTCCCCCCTCAGGATGTAAATCCACCCTTTTTCTAGTGTATCCAAACTGTATATGCTACCTACCCATCAGTCACTTACTATGCAGCTCTATTATCAAATCTACTGTTGCAGTATCACAGTGCTTGTGACCAAATAACTCTTATTTTACTTAATAATGGCTTCAAAGTGCAAGAATACTGTGTCCAATTTACAAATTAAACTTCACCATAGATATGTATATATAGGAAAAACATAATACACATATGATTGTTTACTATATGTGGTCTCAAATATCCACTAGGGGCTTTGGAATGTATCCCTTACGAATAAGGGGGACTACTGTATATAAAAACCTCAGCACCTTGGGTAGCCAAAAGGTTTTAGTCGTAATTACCAATATGTACATTATAAATAGCAAACAATTTATTAAAAACAAACTTTCAAAAGGAATGTCCTCTATATTTCAGTAACAGTTGGGCTTAAGATTCATTCCAGAAATTTTTGAATTGAATGTCATATAGAGCATTTTTTGTCATTGTAAAAGTATTTAATAAAATGTTTAAGCACGTATTACATATGCATAATTTTATGCAGTGTTTCCTTCAGAAAAGGGATTCATGCTTTTTGTTGGTGTTATTAAAAATTATTCTAATATAATCTTATTTTCTGATTCAAACTGTATATTATAGCAATGTTGAACTTACACTCCTCATCCTTGATAATAATCACCACTTATATACCACTTCTCATCTTCAAACTCTTTATAAAAATTAATTAACGTCAGCCAATGACATTTCTTGGAAAGGAAATGATTTATTTAAATGGCATCTATATAAAAAATAGCCAATATATTTACATAACAAGTGCTATATATACCCTTTAAATCAAGCTCCAGAATCCTAGAAGTCATTCACTTTGAGTACACTACAAAGTAGAATTATTTATCTATTATAGCTAAAAGAGATATGGAGATCATCTACTTCAAACCTTCCCCCACATTTTCAAATGAAGAAAATGAGGGCCTAAAAGATAAATGACTGACCAAAGATAACACAATAAATTAGTGACAGGGGTGGAGCCAAGATGGCCAAATAGGAACAGCTCCAGTCTACAGCTCCCAGCCTGAGCGACACAGAAGACGGGTGATTTCTGCATTTCTGTTTAAGGTACCGATTTCATCTCACTAGGGAGTGCCAAACAGTGGGTGCAGGACAGTCGGTGAAGCGCACTGTGCGCGAGCCGGAGCAGGGCGAGGCATTGCCTCACTCGGGAAGCGCAAGGGGTCAGGGAGTTCCCTTTCCTAGTCAAAGAAAGGGGTAACAGACGGCACCTGGAATATCGGGTCAGTCCCACCCTAATACTGCACTTTTCCAATGGGCCTGGAAAACAGCACACTAGGAGATTGTGTCCCGCACCTGGCTCAGAGGATCCTATGCCCACGGAGTCTCACTGATTGCTAGCACAGCAGTCTGAGATCAAGCTGCAAGGTGGCAGCGAGGATAGGGGAGGGGCGCCCGCCATTGCCCAGGCTTGCTTAGGTAAACAAAGCAGCCAGGAAGCTCGAACTGGGTGGAGCCCACCACAGCTCAAGGAGGCCTGCCTGCCTCTGTAGGCTCCACCTCTGGGGGCAGGCCACAGAAAAACAAAAAGTCAGCAGGAACCTCCACAGACTTAAATGTCCCTGTCTGACTGACAGCTTTGAAGAGAGTAGTGGTTCTCCCAGCACGCAGCTGGAGATCTGAGAACTGACAGACTGCCTCCTAAAGTGGGTCCCTCACCCCTGAGCAGCCTAACTGGGAGGCACTCCCCCAGTAGGGACAGACTGACACCTCACTCGGCTGGGTACTCCTCTGAGACAAAACTTCCAGAGGAACTGTCAGACAGCTGAATTTGTGGTCTCACGAAAATCCGCTGTTCTGTAGCCACCGCTGCTGACACCCAGCCAAACAGGGTCTGGAGTGGACCTCTAGTAAACTCCAACAGACCTGCAGCTGAGGGTCCTGTCTGGTGGAAGGAAAACTAACAAACAGAAAGGACATCCACACCAAAAACCCATCTGTACATCACCATCATCAAAGACCAAAAGTAGATAAAACCACAAAGATGGGGAAAAAAAAGAGCAGAAAAACTGGAAACTCTGAAAAGCAGAGCACCTCTCCTCCTCCAAAGGAATGCAGTTCCTCACCAGCAACGGAACAAAGCTGGATGGAGGATGACTTTGATGAGTTGAGAGAAGAAGGCTTCAGACGATCAAATTACTCTGAGCTACAGGAGGAAATTCAAAACAATAGCAAAGAAGTTAAAAACTTTGAAAAAAAATTAGAAGAATGGATAACTAGAATAACCAATGGAGAGAAGGGCTTAAAGGAGCTGATGGAGCTGAAAGCCAAGTTTCGAGAACTACGCGAAGATTGCAGAAGCCTCCGTAGCAGACGTGATCAACTGGAAGAAAGGATATCGCTGATGGAAGATGAAATGAATGAAATGAAGCGAGAAGGGAAGTTTAGAGAAAAAAGAATAAAAAGAAATGAACAAAGCCTCCAAGAAATTTGGGACTATGTGAAAAGACCAAACCTACGTCTGATTGGTGTACCTGAAAATGACAGGGTGAATAGAACCAAGCTGGAAAACACTCTGCAAGATATTATCCAGGAGAACTTCCCCAACCTAGCAAGGCAGGCCAACATTCAGATTCAGGAAATACAGAGAACGCCACAAAGATACTCCTCGAGAAGAGCAACTCCAAGACACATAATTGTCAGATTCACCAAAGTTGAAATGAAGGAAAAAATGTTAAGGGCAGCCAGAGAGAAAGGTCGGGTTACCCACAAAGGGAAGCCCATCAGACTAACAGCTGATCTCTCAGCAGAAACTCTACAAGCCAGAAGAGAGTGGAGGCCGATATTCAACATTCTTAAAGAAAAGAATTTTCAACCTGGAATTTCATATCCAGCCAAACTAAGCTTCATAAGTGAAGGAGAAATAAAATACTTTACAGACAAGCAAACGCTGAGTGATTTTGTCACCACCAGGCCTGCCCTAAAAGAGCTCCTGAAGGAAGCACTAAACATGGAAAGGAACAACCAGTACCAGCCACAGCAAAAACATGCCAAATTGTAAAGACCATCGAGGCTAGGAAGAAACTGCATCAACTAACGAGCAAAATAACCAACTAACATCATAAGGACAGGATCAGATTCACACATAACAATATTAACGTTAAATGTAAATGGGCTAAATGCTCCAATTAAAAGACACAGACTGACAAACTGGATAAGGAGTCAGGACCCATCAGTGTGCTGTATTCAGGAAACCCATCTCACGTGCAGAGACACACATAGACTCAAAATAAAGGGATGGAGGAGGATCTATCAAGCAAATGGAAAACAAAAAAAGGCAGGGGTTGCAATCCTAGTCTCTGATAAAATAGACTTTAAACCAACAAAGATCAAAAGAGACAAAGAAGGCCATTACATAATGGTCAAGGGATCAATTCAACAAGAAGAGCTAACTATCCTAAATATATATGCACCCAACACAGGAGCACCCAGATTCATAAAGCAAGTCCTGAGTGACCTACAAAGGGACTGAAACTCCCACACAATAATAATGGGAGATTTTAACACCCCACTGTCAACATTAGACAGATCAACGAGACAGAAAGTTAACAAGGATATCCAGGAATTGAACTCATCTCTGCACAAAGTGGACCTAATAGACATCTACAGAACTCTCCACCCCAAATCAACAGAATATACATTTTTTTCAGCACCACACCACACCTATTCCAAAATTCACCACATAGTTGGAAGTAAAGCTCTCCTCAGCAAATGTAAAAGAACAGAAATTATAACAAACTGTCTCTCAGACCACAGTGCAATCAAACTAGAACTCAGGATTAAGAAACTCACTCAAAACCACCCAACTACATGGAAACTGAACAACCTGCTCCTGAATGACTATTGGGTACATAATGAAATGAAGGCAGAAATAAAGATGTTCTTTGAAACCAACGAGAACAAAGACACAACATACCAGAATCTCTGGGACATGTTCAAAGCAGTGTGTAGAGGGAAATTTATAGCACTAAATGCCCACAAGAGAAAGCAGGAAAGATCCAAAATTGACACCCTAACATCACAATTAAAAGGACTAGAGAAGCAAGAGCAAACACATTCAAAAGCTAGCAGAAGGCTAGAAATAACTAAAATCAGAGCAGAACTGAAGGAAATAGAGACACAAAAAACCCTTCAAAAAATTAATGAATCCAGGAGCTGGTTTTTTGAAAAGATCAACAAAATTGATAGACCACTAGCAAGACTAATAAAGAAGAAAAGAGAGAAGAATCAAATAGATGCAATAAAAAATGAAAAAGGAGATATCACCACTGATCTCACAGAAATACAATCTACCATCAGAGAATACTACAAACACCTCTATGCAAATAAACTAGAAAATCTAGAAGAAATGGATAAATTCCTCGACAAATACACCCTCCCAAGACTAAACCAGGAAGAAGTTGAATCTCTGAATAGACCAATAACAGGTTCTGAAATTGTGGCAATAATCAATAGCTTACCAACCAAAAGGAGTCCAGGACCTGATGGATTCACAGCCGAATTCTACCAGAGGTACAAGGAGGAACTGGTACCATTCCTTCTGAAATTATTCCAATAGATAGAAAAAGAGGGAATCCTCCCTAACACATTTTACGAAGCCAGCATCATCCTGATACCAAAGCCTGGCAGAGACATAACCAAAAAAGAGAATTTCAGACCAATATCCCTGATGAACATTGATGCAAAAATCCTCAATAAAATACTGGCAAACCGAATCCAGCAGCACATCAAAAAGCTTATCCACCATAATCAAGTGGGCTTCATCCCTGGGATGCAAGGCTGGTTCAACATACGCAAATCAATAAATGTAATCCAGCATATAAACAGAACCAAAGACAAAAACCACATGATTATCTCAATAGATGCAGAAAAGGCCTTTGACAAAATTCAACAACTCTTCATGCTAAAAACTCTCAATAAATTAGGTATTGATGGGACGTATCTCAAAATAATAAGAGCTATCTATGACAAACCCACAGCCAATATCATACTGAATGGGCAAAAGCTGGAAGCATTCCCTCTGAAAACTGGCACAAGACAGGGATGCCCTCTCTCACCACTCCTGTTCAACATAGTGCTGGAAGTTCTGGCCAGAGCAATCAGGCAGGAGAAGGAAATAAAGGGTATTCAATTAGGAAAAGAGGAAGTCAAATTGTCCCTGTTTGCAGATGACATGATTGTATATCTAGAAAACCCCATTGTCTCAGCCGCAAATCTCCTTAAGCTGATTAGCAACTTTAGCAAAGTCTCAGGATACAAAATCAATGTACAAAACTCACAAGCATTCTTGTACACCAATCACAGACAAACAGAGAGCCAAATCATGAGTGAACTCCCATTCACAATTGCTTCAAAGAGAATAAAATACCTAGGAATCCAACTTACAAGGGATGTGAAGGACCTCTTCAAGGAGAACTACAAACCACTGCTCAATGAATTAAAAGAGGATATAAACAAATGGAAGAACGTTCCATGCTCATGGGTTGGAAGAATCAATATCGTGAAAATGGCCATACTGCTCAAGGTAATTTATAGATTTAATGCCATCCCCATCAAGCTACCAATGACTTTCTTCACAGAATTGGAAAAAACTACTTTAAAGTTCATATGGAACCAAAAAAGAGCCCGCATCGTCAAGTCAATCCTAAGCCAAAAGAACAAAGCTGGAGGCATCACGCTACCTGACTTCAAACTATACTACAAGGCTACGGTAATCAAAACAGCATGATACTGGTACCACAACAGAGACATAGATCAATGGAACAGAACAGAGCCCTCAGAAATGATGCTGCATATCTACAACTATCTGATCTTTGACAAACCTGACAAAAACAAGAAATGGGGAAAGGATTCCCTATTTAATAAATGGTGCTGGGAAAACTGGCTAGCCATATGTAGAAAGCTGAAACTGGATCCCTTCCTTACACCTTATACAAAAATTAATTCAAGATGGATTAAAGACTTAAATGTTAGACCTAAAACCATTAAAATCCTACAAGAAAGCCTAGGCAATACCATTCAGGACATAGGCGTGGGCAAGGACTTCATGTCTAAAACACCAAAAGCAATGGCAACAAAAGCCAAAATTGACAAATGGGATCTAATTAAACTAAAGAGCTTCTGCACAGCAAAAGAAACTACCATCAGAGTGAACAAGCAACCTACAGAATGGGAGAAAATTTTTGCAACCTACTCATCTGACAAAGGGCTAATATCCAGAATCTACAATGAACTCAAACAAATTTACAAGAAAAAAACAAACAACCCCATCAAAAAGTGGGCGAAGGACATGAACAGACACTTCTCAAAAGAAGACATTTATGCAGCCAAAAAACACATGAAGAAATGCTCATTATCACTGGCCATCAGAGAAATGCAAATCAAAACCACAGTGAGATACCATCTCACACCAGTTAGAATGGCCATTATTAAAAAAATCAGGAAACAACAGGTGCTGGAGAGGATGTGGAGAAATAGGAACACTTTTACACTGTTGGTGGGACTGTAAACCGGTTCAACCATTGTGGAAGTCAGTGTGGCGATTCCTCAGGGATCTAGAACTAGAAATATCATTTGACCCAGCCATCCCATTACTGGGTATATACCCAAAGGACTATAAATCATGCTGCTATAAAGACACATGCACACGTATGTTTATTGTGGCACTATTCACAATAGCAAAGACTTGGAACTAACCCAAATGTCCACCAATGATAGACTGGATTAAGAAAATGTGGCACATATACACCATGGAATACTATGCAGCCATAAAAAATGATGAGTTCATGTCCTTTGTAGGGACATGGATGAAATTGGAAAACATCATTCTCAGTAAACTATCGCAAGGACAAAAAACCAAACACCGCATGTTCTCACTCATAGGTGGGAATTGAACAATGAGAACTCATGGACACAGGAAGGGGAACATCACACTCCGGGGACTGTTGTGGGGTTGGGGGAGGGTGGAGGGATAGCATTAGGAGATATACCTAATGCTAAATGACGAGTTAATGGGTGCAGGAAATCAACATGGCACATGTATACATATGTAACAAACCTGCACATTGTGCACATGTACCCTAAAACCTAAAGTATAATAATAAAAATTTAAAAAATAATAATAAATTAGTGACAACACAAAACTGGTTTACTAATTATAAATTATTCCTAACATTTACTGAGCTGGAACAATGTGCTAGGAAATGTATCAAGTACTTGACCTGGATTACCATATATAATCCTTCACCCTATAATACTAGAATCATCTCAGTTATTATTTCCTAATATTTTTAATCAGTGAATTACTAAAGAATGCGGATAAAAATGGAAAAATTAAAGAAGTTATTTTCTTCAACAAGAATAGCAATCTAATAATGAGGAAACATTTAGCCATATTTACTTTAAATATTACATTTGTGCCTATGTTTCCATAAAATTACTTAACAAAAATCTAGAATATTCAGTATAGCAGATAACATCCCAAGTGAAGGTATTTGTTATATATCTGTAATCATGAAAATTATTTTTTAAATTATAATTTTCCATTTTCTTGCAATGAAGAATATTTCTTTAAATAAGATTATAAAATCTATAGTAATGCCAAGTCTCTCCTACTTCTAACACTTAAAGAAACTATGGGGCAGTAGTCTTCAAACTGTTTTGAACTTTTTCCAGAGGCCTTTCAAACGTGAAGCAATATTTTTGTTTCTTGCCTATGACCATTTTGTTCCTGCAGGCAAAAAACAACAACAGAAAGTGGACTTCGTAGTCATTTCCATTGTTTTCACTGAAAATAATTCTCCATTCCATAAATGTTTTCTTCTTTTAATCTGGACTACAGGTATTTCTTGTCATCAAAGTAGTCTTCAACAAAGGAAAACAATAGAAGTTTCCATTTTTACTGGTGCTAAAAATTCCTAAAGCCAAAGGATACTCTTACAGACAGATTTGCTGAGCTTTTCTTGCCTTTGAGTGAACATGTAACAGGCAACAACAGAAGTCAGTATGGAAAATGTTATGTTGGCAGAAAGTGGTGTATAAATATCTTTGTCCCTAAAAGAATGGGCTACACTACAAAATCTTGTCACTATATTGCTTTAACCAAGAAAATATCTGCAGCTCATTTAAATGGCAGGAATAATAACACTGATCATTGACTTCAGAAATAAAAATTCTCCTGAAATAAGACAGTCTGTTAAAACAAAGTATAAAGAAATAATTACTTACTGTCTGGCAAATGACTGCCTTGACATCCTTCATACAGTCTCTCTTTTAGAATCAAGATACTCAAAATTATCAAACATAAATACTTGAATTTATCTAACAAAACATGTTTATGGTGGACTAATATTTTTGCTCATTTTCAAACAGTTCTACTTTATCCATTAAACTCTTTCTGTGGTAGAAAATAGTCTTTCAGACTAAGCACTATGCATACATTTTAGGGTAAAACCTTATTTATACATAACTTTGGGGTGTGTGTGTGTTCAAAATCACAAATCAGTAGGAGGAAATTAACTATTGCCTTTGAGAACTACATGATGTTTATATTGATATGAACCACATTATTATGGAGTATGTAAAAATAAAAACTACTTCCCTGTATATAAAACCATTCTTTGAAGCCCAAGCAACAAAACCAACTAATTTAAAGCAACCATAGCAAAAAGTATTTTTAAGCAAACTCCTTTATGGGACATGGAACTCATCCAGATAGTTATAGTTTTCTTCCCGTTTAGTTTTATTATTTATTTCATAATTTCATACTCATTACATAAATCAACTTACATGCTTAGAAATAATATCTAACCAATTGTAAAGTTTTCTTTATTTATACATAAATATTTAAATAAATAAATAAGCCACATAACACTAGGTCAGTGAAAGCAACTACAAAAACAGTCTGGCCGTTCGCACGCCCTTGGGCTGCGGCCGGGTGCCAGCTCTTCCTTCCGTTTGCTCTGTGAGCTGAGCCGGTGTATGTGCAGCAATAACGTGTCAGCCCCGCTGCCAGCCATCGTGCGGGCCACCTGGAAGGCCACCGCCGCGGTGATTTTCCTTCATGGACTGGGAGATACTGGGCACGGATGGATAGAAGCCTTTGCAGGTATCAGAAGTTCACATATCAAATATATCTGCCCGCATGCGCCTGCTATGCCTTTACATTAAATATGAACACGGCCGTGCCTTCATGGTTTGATATTACTGGGCTTTCACCAGATTCACGGGAGGATGAACCTGGGATTAAACAGGCAGCAGAAAATACAAAAGCTTTGATTGATCAAGAAGTGAAGAATGGCATCCCTTCTAACAGAATTATTTTAGGAGGGTTTTCTCAGGGAGGAGCTTTATCTTTAATATACTGCCCTTACCACGTAGCAGAAACTGGCGGGTGTCACTGTGCTCAGTTGCTGGCTTCCACTTAGGGCTTCATTTCCACAGTGTTCTATCAGTGGCGCTAATAGAGATATTTCTATTCTCCAGTGCCACGGAGATTGTGACCCGTTAGTTCCCCTGATGTTTGGTTCTCTTACGGTTGAAAAACTAAAAACATTGGTGAATCCAGCCAATGTGACCTTTAAAACCTATGAAGGTATGATGCATAGTTCGTGTCAACAGGAAATGATGGATGTCAAGCAATTCATTGATAAACTCCTACCTCCAATTGATTGACGTCACTAAGAGGCCTTGTGTAGAAGTACACCAGCATCACTGTAGTAGAGTATAAACCTTTTCCCATGCCCAATCTTCAAGTTTCTAATGTTTGCAGTGTTAAAATATTTTGCAAATACACGCCAATGACACAGATCAAATAATGTCTCCTCATGAGAAATTTATGACCTTTTAAGCTTCTATACATGTATTCTTATAAGAAGATCCAAGATATACTATGTTAAAATAGACGAAGCAGGTAGCTTCTTTTTTCTCAAACGTAATTCAGCAAAATAATACAATACTGCCACCAGATTTTTTATTACATCATTTGAAAATTAGCAGTATGCTTACTGAAAATTTGTTCAGGTATAAATGAGCAGTTAAGATGTAAACAATTCATGCGTGCTGTGACTTAGTCTATGGATTTATTCCAAAATTGCTTAGTCACCATGCAGTGTCTGTATTTTTATATGTGTATTCATATATACATGATTGTAATACATAATAAGAATGAGGTGGCATTACATTATTCCTAATAATACGGATAATGCTATTCATTGTCAGAAAAGAGTAAAATTGTTGTCTTCAATTAATGACCCTTTTATTTTGGGACCAGGCTTTTCTTTTCCCTGATATTATTTCTATTTAATATTCTTTTCTCTCAAGGAAAAAAAAAGTTCATTCTTTCTTTATTGTCCTTCATAGCAGACCAAATATTGCCTCTCTGCCATCAGAAAATACTGTCAATACATGCCGTAATTTGACATTCTGAGTCACAGATATAAGGTATTTAAAATCTATTTATGCTTTATAGAGAAACCAGACATTATGCACTACTAATTTCAAATTATATTCAAATATACACCTGTTTAGTTATTAGGATCTTCAACTCAGGTAACAGGAATAATTCTGTGATTTTATTTTTCTGTAAACAACTGAAAGAATAATTAGATCATATTCTAGTATGTTCTGAAATATCTTTAAGACTGATCTTAAAAACTAATTTCTAAGATGATTTCATCTCCTTACAGCATAGAATTTACTTTGTACACATGTTTGAAGCCAACTACTGTAGAAGATGAGAAACCTATTGTAATTTTTTGCTTTATTTTCATCTGCCAGTGGACTTATTTGAAATTTTCACTTCAGTCAAATTATTTTTTGTATTAGTTTTTCATGCAAACATAAAAATAGCAATCATTTTAAATTGTCAAAATTTCCAGATTACTGGTAAAAATTATTTGAAAACAAACTTATGGGTGATAAAGGCTAGTCAGAGCCCTATACATCAAGTGTAGTTACCATACAGATTAATATTTAGCAAAAATGTATGCTTGATATTTCTGAACTGTGTTAATTTTTCAGCTGTATTCCAGCTGACCAACATTAAGAATGCATTTTTATAAATTGGTGCTAACCGATAATGAAAATAATTTAGTGATGGAATATATAGGATGTTAATAATTGGCCAGGCGCAGTGGCTCACGCTTGTAATCCCAGCACTTTGGGAGGCCGACGCGGGCGAATCACGAGGTCAGGAGATCGAGACCACGGTGAAACCCCATCTCAACTAAAAAATACAAAAAATTAGCCGGGCATGGTGGCGGGCGCCTGTAGTCCCAGCTACTCGGAGACGCTGAGGCAGGAGAATGGCGTGAACCCGGGAGGCGGGGCTTGCAGTGAGCCGAGATTGCGCCACTGCACTCCAGCCTGGGCGACAGAGCGAGACTCCGTCTCAAAAAAAAAAAAAAAAAAATAGGTCTGGTTTTTGTTCTTATCTCATACATTCTATTCTGAACACTGCTACCCATTGAAGTAAAATGTCAAAATCACCAACCTTATCATGTCATACTCTGCTTGAGACTTATCGATATTGTACCATTACTGTTAGAATAAAATCCAACCTTTATTATGACCTGTAGGTCTGTCTGGTCCTGCCTCAGACTATGCCCTCATCTGATGTTTCTCTCCCCTTCATTCATGACACCCCAACCACTCTGTCCTTCTTTCAGTTCCATGACATACCATGTTTTCTTTCCCCGGGGCCTTTTCCCCTGATACCCCTTCTTCCTGGGATATTCTTTTCGCCCCTTCCCCTTCTATTGACTTGATTAACTTCTACATCATTTTAATCTTAGCTCAAATCTCCTGTCATAGAGAGGTCTCCCTGATTGGCATTTTTTTGTTTCTCTCTCTTTCAATACCTTATATATTTCCTACATACTCCTGAATGCAATTTGCTTTTGTATCCATTTGCATAACCTCTCTCCCACAGTAGACTATATGCTCAGTGAAGGCAGGAAGTATTCTGCTTTATATGTGCTTTGTTTACTGTAGCATTTTCAGCACTTAGCATACTTAGTAAATGTGTTGAATTACTGAATGAATGAACAATTTCTTGTCTTAACTATAGTTTGTTTCCTTACGGTACCCACTATTATCTTTCTCTCTGGCATCCTCAAACTTTTTTGTCTGCACTGGCCTTTTCCCCCTAAGCTTTCAAGCATGCAATTCCTCGCATTGATCAGCCCTGTACTATAATCTGTCTCCTGTCTTTACTACAACCTACTTCCTACTAGAACGCCAATTCTTTCATTTCTAGCCATGTTTCTACAACAAGGCATTTTCCCAAAGTTCCTGTTTCTTCTTTATCCATGCACAACTTCTCCTTTAAGCTTTGCTTTCTGCCTCATGATATATAAAAATTACAGTTGCAAATTTGAATAATTTTCTGTAATTGCCAAATCAAATAGCATATTCTGTAATGGAAATTACCCAGAATCCCACCATATTTGGAATGAATTGTTTTCATTTTTCTCTCTTCATGTTCAGTTCTTATCAACATACATCCATAAAGTTTTAATTAATGGTGATATTTAATAGTCTAATATCAAAAGTGGCTATATTTTCTCTATAATATCTCTATAATTTTTATATACAAGGACGTCCTTTTTTATGATGTGTTACAATTAAGCTATTTTTTATAATTAGAGTGATGTGGGTTTTCACATTCTCACCATTTGAAGACAAATTAGAAATAATGTCTTCATGAAACTTAATATTTCTCCTTTTTAGACTCTATCCTTAAATTTCCAGGAGTAGGAATATTGGGTCAAAGGATATGACTATGTTTATTGCTCTTGAAATGTACTGTCAGATTGCCTTATGAAATATACTACCAATTTTTATTGCAAACCATTAAAATATGAACATACTAGCTTCACTATATCTTTGCCAGTGAGCTTTTCTCATTCCTAACTCTACTTGATCTATTGATTCCTTTGTCTTCCCACCTTGAAACCTCCTCCTCAGTTTATGCTATGTTATCATGATTCTTTCTCAGTTTGTCTTTATTTTCTTGACCGCAATTCTCTTTTCTCCCTGGCCTTATATCTTTTTACCCTTTTACCTGCATCTGCTCTTAAGGCTTCAGATATTTATTACTGAGGTGGACTTTGAGAAATTCGCAAAATTTTTTTGTGTTGTTTTGTTCTTGTTTGTTTGAAGTACTTGTGATAGCAGAGTAAATTTTTTAACTTAATTTAAAATTAATGAGAAGAGAATTGTAGCTAAAACTGAAACTAGGGATACTAAATGTAAGAAAAGGTGTAGTTAATGACATAATATTAATAATTCATAATTCAGCATCCTGAATGATACTCTATGAGATTTCTGTGCATCACTACCATAAATCCTTCTTTCCCTAACCTAGGTTGACTCTGTTTCTGTTCCTGGAATTCAAACAATTCCAAAGAAGGGTACAAGCCAGACATATTCATCCATTGAAATATTTTTTAAAAATCATGCTCTCAAAAATATTTATGACTGGAAATGCTTACGTTATAATTGAGAAAAAACAGCCTATGATCTAAATGGTTTAAAACACACACACACACACACACACACACACACACGAGACCTAGAGCACCGTTGCACAAATGATGATTCAACAACCCACAGAGGCTGACCGACAAGTTTCCACAGGGTTGACACCATTATAGGCAGTTATGGCACCTATTTTGTTTCCTTTTTTAATAATTTAAATTATCGTTTAAATATTTTATGCCGTCAAAACAGAAAGTACCATGGGACTGTGCATATCCAGACTTTTGAGACCAGATGAATATGTTCCTGATTTAGTCACTAGCTCATCACTCAGCTGCACACCAACAGCCACTGTGCTGGTTTTGAACATTATGCAGTTTTTAAATTATACTTATTCTTTGTCATGTATATAACATGACATATATATCCCCAGTAGATCATTAGCTAAGTACAGGCAACATAAGAAACACTAATGTTAAAATGCAAGCTAATGAGAAACGAACACACCAAAGAGAGATGATATTTCAAATTTGTTTCAGGATGATTTCCACCAGATTCACATGTTAAACTCATCTGAGCAAGATGTCTCTGGTGTTTCCAAAACAGGAAAAATATTGTAACCATTATATCAGGTTGACTTTCATTTATTGGAAATTAAGACTCCCTATCCCTACATCTTTTTACTGAGTAGGACTTGAAAATACCCTAAAGCTTTCTCCTTTGTTATTGTTGGATTCAAGCATAAAATAATTTTTTTAATGGATTTGTCATTTAAAGTGTAAAGGGCAAGACTTGGAACATTAGGTAATAAAAACATGTTTTTGTTTCTTTTTGATACCATAAACAAACATTTCAACCTATATTTTAATCTATATTTGGTCTAAAAACTATTATGTTACCTAAGTATTTATTTGTCAACAAAACATATTCGTTCTTACACAAGGGAAGCAAGTAAAGAACGTAGTTTGCTTGGCCAGGTTGCTTAAGCCAAGCTTCACGTTCTTTATCTATGTAAAAAAAGGAATTAGATGAGCTGATCTTTTCAGATGACTACTTCCTACTCTAAAATTCCATGACTGGTAGGAAAGAGGACCAGGTCCAGTGAATTCACACTTGCCCATATCCCAAATATACTTATGTGCATATCTTCCCACATGCTTTCTCTATGGCATGAGTGTCCCTGAAGATCAATATAGCTAATTTTTAAATATCAATGAAGTACAAAGTGAGTATAGAAAATTAAATGCAAAACATTTGCTATATCTCGCAGATTTCCATCTGATTTAAAGTAATATGATTTAGTTTTTATTTTAAAAAGGTTTTACCAATACATAAAATGTCAGAGTGCCGAAACAAAGCCCCAGTAGCCTTCTGTTCTCCTTTTCCAATTTTTGCATCTGAGAGGGAGCCCCTCTTGACTCTTTTACTTGATTCTTTTGACAAATAACTTCCTATTTGTAAATAATATGCTCTTCTTACTTAGAGTTTTCAGCTAAGGTGTTGCCTATTGATTTCCCACTTGGGAGATTATGATTTGGTATTTTTTTTACTACCAATACCCACTTCTCCTTTTAACGTGCCACAGATGCATGGTAACTGTGCCCCAACATTCAATATTTTACATGATAGTTGTGGTTGGAAAAATAGGCTGGGTTTACACTGGCTCTGTAAAACTGTATCCACAGCTGAAGCATAGAGTGCACTACGATCTCTTAATTTTCTGTGCAATACTCTGTCTTCCCAGGAAGACATGATAATGACTATTTTTAAGTTTATCTAGAACTTTCAGTACTTATTCATTAAAACCTAAGCTCTTTGTTAATTTTTAAAATGTTAAAATACATTCTGTATTAATCTTCTTAAATTTTTCCTGGACTTTTCTGACCTGCTCCAATCTGGACTAAATGTTCTCCATACACAGCTCATACCTATCACCCTGTACCTCTCTCTTGAATTGCATTCTCTGTTTCCTATTTCATGTGTTAAATATAGACAGATGACAGAAAGACACGGATAGATGTACGTACAGACATATAGATATGTTATCTCTTCTATGGATACAACATGACAACAACATATTGAGCTTATCTGTAAAATGGCCTATCATTTTATTTTGATACTCAGTGAGTAAATGTTCACACTTGATAACTTTTTAAAGTGTTAACAGAAAAGCCATACTTCCTTATTGTATAAAAAGATTTTTTAATCTTGGAAAGTGAATTTTATTACAATTAGTTTGCCATTCTAACTGTAAAATCATATAAAAGAGAATAATAATATTGATAACACTTCTTTCTTCTGGGTTCATTTGGATATTTAAAACTTTATAGCCTTGTATAACTTCTTATTCAATAACAAGCACAATCCATGCTCAAGAAATGTGGTGTTTATAGGAGCAGAACCTAGAGTTAGTTTTAATGTAACCTGACAAGAGTGAAGACTAGGGAGGAAAAATAGTGACCACAATATTTAATTGTAAGACCTAGATTTATTTTCAATATAAAAAATGAATATAAGGTACTCAGTGCCATAAATATGCAAGCATAGCCCTTTATGTTTTGACATATATCATTTGGTCATTGTAATAAATAGGTCAAATAATATAACTATCTTTACTTTATAAATGAAAACCTAAGCCATAGAGTAACTTATCTATGGTACCACAGTGAGCCATTGTCAAACGTGGAATCAGGACACCTGGTTCCTGATACCTAAGCTAGTGTCTATGTTATTATTATTATTACAATTATTATTTATGCATCTATTTGTGAACTACTTTTTTCTTTCCCCTCCCTTTGCTTTTCTCTAATTCCCTCATTCTGCCCCATCCACCGCCTAGGACCTTATACTCCTCTCACTATTCCTGGGCAACAAATTTTAAGAGTGTATCTTTCCATGTATTTCTCTATGCTGACATAAATACTGACCCATGCATGCATGCATGCCTTACCTACCCACACAACATACCTACACATATATGAGAGAGTTTGACATCATTAGATTTATAAAATGACATCAAATTATAAATTTTTCTACAAACTTTGCTTTCACAGTTAACATACTTTGGGAATTCCTCCAAACTAACTCATTTTTAAGGACTGCATAATATTTCATGGTATTAACATGTCACTGCTTTTTCAACTATTACTCCATTTATTGGCATTCCCTTACTTTTTTTTTTTTTTTTTTTGACAGAGTCTCACTCTTTTGCCCAGGCTGGAGTGCAGTGGCATGATATTGGCTCACTGCAACCTCCGCCTCCTGGGTTCAAGTGATTCTCCTGCCTCAGCATCCTGAGTAGCTGGGGCTACAGACACACACCACCATGCCTGGCTAATTTTTTTTTTAATTTTTAGTAGAGATGGCATTTCACCATATTGGTCAGGCTGGTCTTAAACTCCTGACCTCATGATCCACCCTCCTTGGCCTCCCAAAGTGCTGGGATTACAAGCATGAGCCACTGCACCCGGCCAGCATTCCCTTAATTTTTAGTTATCACCTTGAACACCACGATGTCACCATTTATAAGCAATTAATGTTCCCATTCATTAGTATGTTAAAGATGATATTGGTTTAAAATCCAAATTAATCTTGATAAGTTATATTATTCTCCACAGAGTTGTAGAGGAACTGAAGAGTCATTACTATTTGTAAATATAGCATTTACTATTATACCGGTTTTTCAGAATTTTTAAACTCCATGAAGTAAAGAAATTAATCATTTAGAATTAAATACGTAACTACATTTTGCCTAATGACGACTTGGAATCTGGGTTCCATGTCCACACTGCCACATACCAGCTGTGTGACTTGCAACCAATTTTGTAACCTTCCTGTGTTTCAGAATGGAGATGATTATGTTTTCCTCACAGGGCAGTGGAAAGAAGTAAATAACTTTAATACAAGTAAGGTACATAGAACAGTGCCCAGCATGAAGTTCTCAATAAGTAAATGATATTAACAGTTATTGACGTTATTAAATTATAAGTACCTCAGGTTTATGGGGTGAGGGAGGGGGATTGCTAAATAAAATCCCAGAAAAACTGCTTCCCATTTTGTAGAGATGACCAAAGATATTTTTCAGTACCTCTAATGGTATATGCTGGAAAAGAACTTTCAACACTCAAAATAGATTATAATTAAAAGTACATATAATGGCTCCCCTTATAGCTTCACAAAGAAAAGTGAAATTCCCAAAGAGGTTGTAAATTTTCAGCACTCCCACTAGAAAATGAGAAATGGTCATAAGCACTTTCTTGACAGGTTGACTGTGGCTGCCAACAGCCAAGGAGAGGATATTTTGTTTATATCAGTTGCCATTCAGTAAATGAAAATTCAACTGGAAACTGTTCTTTTCTGTCCTCAAATTTCATATGTTTAAGTCTAATCATTGCTTTGAATATATAATGTCACCAGTAGGACATGGAGCACTTCAATATGACAGTTGAAATATTAGCATGACAAGTGTAGTAAAAGGAATTCTAGTAAAAAAGAAAAAAATCTTTTTTAAGATTGACTGTCTAGAATTTGCCAACTTAAACAAAAGATATATCAAATTCTCTACCACTAATGAGAAGAAACTCATGATTCAATAACTGAATTGTATAAAATATTTCTTCCATATATAAAGTAACAATGTCACCTGAGATACATGTGTTAATTCTCACACCAAAAACACACACAAAGTTGAACAACTACGTGGTTCTTTTTTCGTTCACTGCTTGAATATCTTTTCTATGTGCCTTTCTATGTGCTAAAGGAGTGTTACTCGAACTTGATCATGTTTCTTAGTTGGAAGCTTTTTCAGACACAGAGAATGGCAGGCACTGATACCAATCAAGACGCTCAAGTTCAAACTCACTGCCTCCCACTTAGCACTCTGTCTGCCAACTGGAAAATAATTTGTTTGAGCCACTAAGGCTTACAGTTATTTATTCTTTATCCTTGATTTTTCAGGGAGGCCCATCCCCACCAGTGACGCTTGCTAAAAGCAGATAGCATTGGAGAAGGACAAAATTCTGATGCTATGCTTACTTTTAGCAACTCTAGTAAAGCTTTTCCAGTGCTGGCCCTTGATCCGGTAGCTCATGTAGGCTCAGCATTCGGCAGTGCAAGGCAGCTTTAATCTAATTCTCACTTCATTTTTCCCCCCAGCTTTCTCCTTAGGACAAGTCTCAGGGAAGAAAAAAAAAAAAAGAAAAGGAAAGAAAGTCACAGGCCTGGCATGTCATAATACAAAAAGGCACCACTAATTACTGTGGCTGTAATTCTTGATCCAGCCAAAATGCAGGTACACAATTACTTTACTTGGGGGCAGACTCTGCTTAACCCCTGCTTCATTTCACCACCTCTTCAGCACGTTCTCTCTTCTTCAACAGCAGTTATCTCTTGATAGTAATAACTGAATAGCTGCCTCAGAAGAAGATTCCCTTGGGAAGCATCCAGGTGAGGAGCAACAAAGCCAATGCCCCACACAGGTTTGGGATGGATTGTGAGTTATCCAAAATAAGAAAGAGAAACCCAACGTATTTCATTCTGGCTTTCCAAAAGACTTAATGATGATTAGAATTGCAAAGAGATGGTTGCAATTTGGTCCCTTTCCAATCAAGTAATAAGCTATTTTAAAATCCACAAATATTTTAGGGCTTCTTTATGATGGATCTATTTTTTTAATGGACACATGACATTTAGTTTACGAGAAATTTATATCGCACTTGAGTTATGCACATGTGCGTTCAAACTACTTATGTATTGTATACGAACTTACCATCTATCAGAAAGAAATGCCACTACCAACCACAATCACACATGAAGTCAGTGATTTTACTGAATAAGGAGCACCTACTAAGCGTGCTTTCTAGTGTGATTTAGCAGAAAAGCATTTCAGGGAGTATTTTTATATTTAAATTGGCTATGCCTGCCCTGTCCAGTTTATCCGAAGCTTTTTTTCAAGTCTGTGTCAATTAAGAAGTATCTGACTTGCCATATATATACGAGAGAGAGAGAGAAGAAAGAGAAAGAAAGGAAGAAAGAGAAAGAAAGAAAAGAAAGAAAGAAAGAAAAAGAAAAGAAAGAAGAGAGACAGAGAGAGAAATGAAGGAAGGAAGGAAGGAAGGAAGGAAGGAAGGAAGGAAGGAAGGAAGGAAGGAAGAGAGGGAGGGAGGAAGTGGGGGAGGGAAAGCAAAGCAAGCAGGCAGGCAAGTCTTCAAAATATATGCAGAGATAAACCCATTCTCACCAATTCCACTGCTCCCACCTTGGTCAAGGCACCGCTATCCTGGGTTTGACTTAATATGGTAGCCTACTAATGGTATCACAGCTTCTACCCTGGCCACCCTGTCTAGTTTCAACACAAAGTAGGCAGCTTAATTTGTAGGACCCAGGAAATATGAAAATACAGACCCTTTGTTCAGAAAACAGAAAAAAATGCCATTAAAGGTACAAAAATATAAAATGCTTTTCTTTATTCCATGGTTGCTCCCTTTCAATTTGTCATGGTGTTTTATATTTGCTATTGAATGGCATGCTTCCAAGAGCACAGGGATTCTTGCTGGGTGGGTGCAGGCCCTCTCAGGTGATGACTTTTGCATAAAAGGTCTTCCTGGAAGGCTGATGGGACTCCAAAAGAAGGATGTTCTGTGGAGGGAACTGTCAGAAAAACCAGGATTATTCAGAATGGCAAATAGAGAACAATTCAAGAGGCTCAGAAGAAAAGACCTCATGAAACACACAAAAGCATCCATAAGCAGGATTGCAGATTACAGAGAGCTGCCTGCTGAAGAGCGGAGAGAGGAACAAAGCGCAGAGAAAGGGGGAGAAAAGAGAGGGAGAGGACGTTGATTCATATATTCATCCTGGCATTCTACCTTTTGAATTGAAGTTTTGCTTGTGACTTAACATGGCTGCTGTACTTCCTTTTACTTAAGAGTGACCAGAAAAGTCATGAAATCTGTTAGAGATCAGATCCAGGAAATGGGACAGAGAGAGAAATCAAAAATAATGTTTCAGTTACATCTTATAATTAATTCTTATTTATGGCTGATTATGTATAATTACTTGATGCTTAGAAAAGGACGCAGCATATTGGAAAAAAATAAGGATCTTCAAATCCTTGATCTACTATGATTAGTTTCAAACCTTACATAAACTATATAACTACAATTTTCTCCTTCCTTGTCTATAAAACATTGAATCTTGAAATCTAAAACTATAACTCATGCTTAGTTATTCCCTTAGTACTACTCAACACAGTGTCTGATATAAAGGCTCCATAAATAAATATTTTTAAGCGGATAAGTGAAAGAATGAATCTGGCTTCCCAATCTATTAAAATTAATTATTTCCTTTGTTAGCTGTGGCCCTATGTAGGTAAGTAGGTAAATAGATAGATGGATGAATGCAGAAAGACTCCAAAGAGCCAAAATGGCTATGAATTTTAGTCAAATATAAAACAACCAAAACGCTTTATATCAAAAACTTAACACCACTCAGAGGCATGTTAGAGCCAGTGGATACTAAGAAGTCCTTTAGTATTCACTGGCTCTAAGACATGCTCTTTTTCCAATCCTTTTGTTAACATAAACAGAAATGTTCATATTCATATGGTTGAAAAACCTTACAGATTTGGAGTTCTGTAGATTTTGAAGATAGTCTGAAAAACAGTGAAATCATTAAAACTCTAAGAAATAATTATTCAAGATAAAGAATCTTATTTTGTCTAGAAAAAAATGGTTACTTGGTGACATAATGTCTTCTTGAAGTGAAAGCTTGTAGTAGGGTAGGTAATGATTTTTGTTATAGAACTTTTCTGACTGAAGAACTGTAGGAAATCTAATTCATTTCTATTCAACAAAAATTGTCAGACTTTACCTGAAAACATTTTAAAACATTGTTTGCATGTTCAAATGCTGCAGTGACTGGGCAAGTAACCAGAATAGGTGCAATGCAAGGTTATAAGCACTCAGGAATGATAAGAATTGTTCCAGACCAGACAATGCATTCCTTGTCCAAAAGGTAAGTTGCTAATAAGCTCCAGATAATGATACCTGGTGAGAACTTGGACCCATATTTGTTACAATTTCCAATTTTAAAAGAATCCTGACATTAAAATTTTTATATAACATTTTCTAAGTTTAAATGGCAAATTTTAAAAAATCAAAACAAAAACCCACTATGTAGGCCAAACAAAACAAGCTTTGGCCTATGTATGACCAAAGCTCTTAAAGTTTGTTGTTGTTGCTGTTTCCCAGTTAAATGTTAACGATGTTCAAAGGGGATAAGAGATTGGAAAAATCATTTGCAAGTCTTTGACCTGTTACCACCAACCAACTTTTTAGATTTTCAGATATGTGTATGGGTAACACCACAGATAAGTAGATAATCGTTTCTTTTCTTTTCCTTTCTTCCTCTTTGAGGGAGGAGTTCTTTATCTCTTTCTCTTTCTTGCTTTCTTTCTTTTCTTTCTTTCTTTACCTTTTTTATTTTCAACTAGTTGGGTTTTACTCCAACTTCCAATAAAGAACTTGGTTCTGTCAAAATGTGGCCAGAGAAACATTAATTCTTTGAGCTTGAGGCTTCCACAATCTGCTCCTTTGCTGCCTTCATTCTGGAAACACCCTAATCTTGGCCATGTAGGGAAATAAGTAGGAAATAAACAAGGAAGAAAAACCCAGCAAAACCCTGGCTAAGTTTCTCACTTCACGTTCTTCTTTATTTGCGCTTCACATAACCCTGAGTGTACACACGCGTGGGTGTGTGTGCATGGGTGTGTGTGTTGGAGGGGAAATTAATGGAAACATAGATGGAAGAGAAGCACACACAGGACCTATCTAACACACTAGCTCTATGGAAAGTATAGGTGAAATCCCACATATTGACCATCAAAGAGGGAACAAAAAGGGAAGAAAGTCAAGCCTTTCTCTCAATTAAATCAATTCTGTTTAAATCTTCTTATTTTTACTACAGAATTCCTCTGTCATTAAGGTGACTCATTGAGCCCGATTTATATCAGAGCTCCTCTTCCTTTAGTAATTTCTTTGGGAGAAGAAGAGGGGAAGAGAAAGAAAAACCTTTGGACACTCCCTAATGGCATGGGAAACATTAAGCGTAGTAACATTCACCGTGAAAGTCCCCAGAATGTTAAAATATCTACTAGAAATGTCACCACCACATTCTCACCACCACCCAACCAGGTATCAGAGGACATCTGTTTAAATATGTCCCTTAATGGAGTGTTAGATGTACTAGGCATTCTTTTGAGAAAAAATTTAAGTGATTGTATTTCCATTCTAGCAGTGGTCCCCACATGCCAGACTTTCCCATTCATAGTATTTGCTTTTCTTAGTGTTTTGAAAAAATTATATTGGAAAAACATGGCATGTTTTCAATTAAATTATATTTCAGAAGGATTTATGGAGAGGAAAACGTGAAACGACATTCATGTAGTATCACTATATATTCACTCAAATAACTTCTATACACATTCCTAAAAAAGAAAAAGAAAAAATGCTTTCTAGGAATAAAAACCAAGATTCTTCATTAATGCAATATTGTAGACAATGTATCCTTAACTTTTGGAGAAAAGGAGTAAAGTATAAGAAAATTTTTTAAATGGAATGCCGCCTGATTTTTAACTTAAATTGAAATTTCTTTGATTAAGTATTAGGCAAAAAGAAATTTCAGGTTATAGAAAAAAACAGGTAGTATGCTGTTTGCTTTATTTCTTATTAATATATAATCAATGTTTCCTGATTAATTTATTAAAGCTAGCATTACGTTAGATAACCTACAACATACAGAGAAAGCTGATAGGACAGGCTGTTTCCCACAAAGAGCTTACAATCTAGTTTGGACAATAAGAAGAAGACATGAATCATAAACTTTTAAAATCAAATGAAAGCTCAGTTTCCTTAATTTATGGTAGAGAAAATCGGATCCCAAAAAGGCTGGGTCCTAAAATTGCAGAGCTAGCAGAGAACAGAGCTAGACCCTAGCCTTTTTAATTCCAAGGCTCTCTATGCAATGCAGTAGTTTAGTTTCAGGGAAAAAAAAATAGGGCTTTTGTTGGTCTTAAAGGATTTATCGGAGGCTCTTCTCTTGGGAGAGTGGGGAGAACTACCAAAAATGACTTGGGCAGATCTTTGAATGCCCTATGAGTGCATGCAAAATTTTAAATACAATTGCACTTTCTGGAAAATGATGATAGCATTTATCAGAGTTTCAAAATGGCTCTTAAAGCAAAAAATAAAAAATGTAAGAACTATAGGGAGGGGAATCATGGACAGTCAATTGTGGAGGAGGAAGAAAAATCACTTGAAATTGATCATCTTTACAGGTTCTTACAATAAGAACCCTTACAGAACACATTGTAAGTGCTGAGGGGAAGAAAAAGTTAGGTACATAGAAGGACACGAGATTAGACAGGATATTCAAAGTCTAAAGGAGGAGATATTAGTGAAGTAGGAAATCCCTCAGACTAGTTTATAACACTAGTATAATTCAGTATGTTTGGCAACTTTGATTGCTAAATGGAGGTGTTCTTAATGTATCAGTTCCAAAAGGGAATTCTGGCAACTCCAGGTACGTGGTTTTCATCTTGTAGAAACATGATTACCTGCAGGTTTAAGATAGTCATTTATTCACGTTATATTTTAATATTTTGCATTTCTGCATTGTCCTTAAAGTACATCCAACGCTGAAACATACCTGGTTCTATAAACCAAATTAATACAAAGACAAAGGACATTTGGAACAGTTGCTTTATAAAGCATGAGCCTGCCTACTGTGTACGTGAATGTGAATCATTCCTACTCGAGTACCATGGAGATGATCTGTGTGCTGAAACCAGTTCCAGGACAAGTGTTCCTGGAATGGTGAGCATTTCAGTGTCATTTACCAGCCATTCATCATGCTTAAAAAATAAACTGTTCTCCCCCACTAACAGCTAATCGTGTTCACTCAGAAATGAGCTTTCTTATTCTACTTGGAGGGTTTCCCTACCACCACCCCCAACCCTGCCTTTGGCCAAGTTCTGGTTAACACAGGGTTATTCCATATCACTTGAAGAATGACATGTCCCGACTACCATGTTTGCTGACAAATGTCAATCAAAGTGTCTCAGAGCTACCCCAGCATGTCAGCCATCATCTGAAACACACTTTCCCAGGAACGCCTTAGCATGGCATCTTTGTTCTGTTTTCAGATAAACAGATCCAATTCCTCAACAAACAGACTGCTACAGTCCTTTTGATAACAGTGTAATAATTCAAAACAAATGATTCTCAGCTTTGATGATAGCACTTTTATGGGTCATGAAGAAATCCTCCCACCAACATCTGTTTGATTTTATCTACTTGAACTTTATCCTCCAGTTGAAGATTTATAAGCTGAAATCATCCCAGCCTATTAAAGTCAAACCAATGTTCAAGCACTAAGAGGAGAATGAAAGTGCATTTCCTAGTCATCTACCTTTTGAAAAGCTGTTGTGAGCAAAAGAATACCGAAAGTTTGGAGAATTTTAATATTTGGCTGAGCCTGAGACAAGGCTCCCATGACAGGGACCTCAGGAATCCAGTTTGTGCATTTTAGGACAATAAGTTATTTACAGAATCATTATTTTAAAAGACAACATTACAAATACAGATGTTGTTTACATTAAGGTCTATTTTCTTAGTGAAATCTACTACGGGTTAGGGAAATTAAATCCAGATTTTTCTATTTTTTTCTTCTGCCTTAATTTCCTTATAGACTGCAAACTTTTAAATGTCGATTCAATAATATTTAAGTTTAATTTAATAACAAATTTAACTTGTTACCCACAAACACGACAGATTGCAGAGATTTTTAATCTGATGAAAGGAACAGCAAGAGTGCAAATGACTGGGTGTCAGGAATCCTGAGTTCAGATCACAGATCCCCCATTAGCTCACTGGTTCAGCCAAGCAGATAGCTAGATGACACCCATTAGCTCTGTGTGTGCCTCTGTGTGTGTATGTTATTGGGGGCTGGGGGTCATAAGCACATTGCTGTATAGAGGTTAAAACTTTCTTTCTCTGCCATTTACTCCTTACCAGGCAAAGTAAAGTAAAGGATGACACTTCTTCCCTGGTTTTCCTACCTTTATTTTTAACCAGAAAATATTTATATAAGTATAAAATATTTATATGTAAATAATTAAAACAATCAAATATACAATAAAGAATCGGGAATTGGCCAGGCATGGTGGCTCACACCTATAATCCCAGCACTTTGAGATGCCAAACGGGGAGGATTGATTGAACTCAGGCGTTCAAGACCAGCCTGGGCAATCTCTCCACTCAGTAGATACGGATTGACATGAGTCAGCACTGAACAAATTTTCCAAACCAATTTCATATACTTAATTTAAAATTAGACACATTTTGGATGGTATGAGAGGAAAACTAGAAAAGACATTTAAAAACATTAAATATTTCTCCATTTTACAGATGAGAATACCATGGCAAAAGTAGTTGGTAAGTTATACGAAGACATAGGTAGACCATTCACTCGCTCATTCATTCTTGCAATAAACACGTATCAAAAAACTATTAGTCACTCAGACTGGCACTCAGTGCTAGAAACATGCTGATAAAGAAACAGATTCTGTTTCTGATTTTATAAAATTTATGGCCTATAGTGAGACGTGGGAGGTGGACAGTGACTGCTGTTACTACGGTAATCAACCACACCAACATGCGTAAGAATGCTACGAAGACAAGAGCTACAAAGAGGGCAATGCAAGCCCCTAAGTGGGAGATTTTACTTAGTGATGTTAGGGACAATTTCCCTGAGGAACTGGTGCAAGCTGAGACCTCAAAGATGAGTGGAGTTAACCAGGCAAAGGAGAAAGAGAAGAGAGTCCCAGGCAGGCAGAAAGCCTATGCAAAGGCCCTGTGGCACTGGGAAGTAGGAGTGATCAAAAGAGGGGTGATTTCATTTGGCTACAATAAAGGGAAGAAAATGGGAAATGTGAGGCTGGAAGCATGAGTAACAGAGAGATCATGTGGTGCCCTGCAGTTATGATTAAGTTTCCTCCCAAGCCCCATTTATCTGAAGATAAGCAAACAATTTTATGCAGAGAAGTGATCCGATTCGATTTATAGTTTGACTAGGTTGCTCTGCTGTAGTGTTCACACTGGAAGAAGTCAGAGTGATTACTCCCAGACTGATTAGAGGTCATCGGTCCAGGGAAGAGACAATGGCATTCTGGACTAGGGCGGAGGCAGCAGAGATGGAGAGAAACTGGCAGATTGAGATACTGCAGGCATAAAGTTTACAGGATCTTATGGTAGATCAAATAGGAAGGTTAAGAAGATGGAGGTATAAAGGATGACTTTTAGATTTCTGAGCTGCAGACTGGGTGGATGCTAGCACCATTGACTGAGATAGGAAACACTGAAAGATGACCAGGTCTGAGAGAAGACCATGAGCTCAGTCTCACACATGTCGATTTTGAGGTGTCTTTGAAACATCCAAGAGAGGATGTCAAGTCAGTACAAGAACCAGATCTAGACTCTAAAACTTCTAGTTCTTTCCGGTAAGCTCCTGCAGCTATTACATTATGTTCACTTGCAGAATAAAAGTACTTCTTGTTTGGTTTTGGTCTGTTTGTTGACAACATTCAGGATAAATGATCAGTAACACAGGTCAATTGATAATGAAAATTGGGGCTTAAATAAAACAGTTTTTGCTTATACCAATACTTTTTGCAAAAAGAAATAAGAAACATAACATTTAAATAGGCATTACTTTTAGAGATGATTTAGAAACTTTTCAATGGAATTTGGAGTTAACCACTGGTAACTGCCAAAAAATGTATATTGTTTGATTTCTATCTTTCAGTGATTAAATTATTTATTCAATTACTCCTGGAAATAGGACCTTTAGCAAATAATTGCACATTCAGGCATCTATATTTTCTATATGCATAATCCATTTGTCAAAATAACTAGCATTAAAACATTAAAATAGCATTTATAGATTTAAGGAACTCCTGTTATATTTAGCAGGTCTCACATCTAAATTTAAACTGCCACATACCTTTACAAATCATTTAACTTCTCTTGACCCTAGATTCCCTATATATCAAAATAAATATTTTTTCACCCATATGGTGTAAATATAACTATTAAAGAAATAGAGATCATGTAATTAAAGCTGCATTCTCCTGAGATGTACTCAGCACTTAACATGAGCATCTGGGGCTAATCACCAGATACATCTCTTATCACCTCCGCCGCTCTCCGCCAGCGGCTTTCCCCACTCCGCACCCCAAGTGCTGCTATCTAGTATTTATTTGCAAAATATGAACATACGTCACACCTAAAATTTATATTCTCCTCACTTTGTTGAAGACAGACCAATATATGTTGTCACTGATGCAATTTTCAAGAGGCTCAGAAATACAGAATTCTATGTATGACTGTCTGATTTCATTTTGTTCTAAACAGCAACTGAGACTCTTTACACATGAGAAGTATTTTGCCACCAGGAGGAGATGACCCTGAAGATTAACATATGCTCTCATCACTGTCAGTGCACCTAGCCCCCTTTTGAAGAGAACTCTTGTAAAAAACTCTGTCTTTCTAAATTACAAACATGCTCATATAAATTTCTCGTTTACAACAAATAAAAATTCCAGGGTCAAACATCATCAAACAAAATTTATGATGACTGAAAAAATATTACACAGAAAGGAATAAATTACATGAGACTACTGTAGATCAGTGCCCCAAGCATATGACTAAAGCCAAAATCTTAAGAGTTCTTATGCTGATTTATTATCTTTCTTCATTGTTACCTGAGAGCAATTTATTTAACCTTGATGTGCTTCGGGTTTCCAAAATTATGAAAGTAATGTTGTGGTCATCAGCTTCCCCCCCACACACAAAAAATGATATCACATTTATTTTCAATTTCCCTCGCCCACGAAATTTTATGCAAAGTCAATAAGCTTTTTCATAGATTAGCAGTGAACACAAATGAAAAAGCAATTCCTTCCCTAGTGAAATGCCTTTGCAAATTTAATGTCATTCGGATGTTTGAGAGAAAGGCTTCAAGCTCTCAGAATTTTTTTTTTTTTAATTTTTTTTTTTTACCATTAGGACAAATTTTGGCATCAATCTTTGAAGATTTATTTAGTTCAGAGTTCTGACCCGCTTGGATTAGGCTCATTCAGGTTTACTGTGGACACTTCTCAGTCAGTGCTGCTTCATAAGCTGCGCATGAACAATGAATTAACCAAGGCAACTAAACCTTCTGGGAATCAAGGACAATCTCAAATATTGAACTTGATGTTCAACCTCAGTTTGACATTCAAGGCATAATCTCAATTTGAAATCAACTTGAAAAGATGAAATTTATCTGATGAACATTCAAAGTAGCAAAAATTTAAGTGCCAATTTTTACCTTTGAATGATTGCCTGTCCAAAGTTTTCTGGCTGAGAAAAAAGGATTTTTATGGAAAATATACCCATTTATGTTTGGATCTATAAAATCACAAGCCTAATATTATTTTATGCTCTAATGAAGTTTTTACATATCTTTCCTTCTGAAATCTCTTTGTCATGTGACATTTGCTAAGGGAATATGCTTAAAGAACTCGCTGGTTTAGTGTATCTAATCTTAACAGCCTTGGGGAAACTTAAAAATAGCTAAATTCAGAAGCCAGTAATTTTATTTATATTGATTGATTTACATGTGGTTTGGCTTAAAAGTTTACTGTTGTTAAATATTTGGGTCCCTGAGCACATAAGCAATAAACTAAACTATTCCTCACCCACTTCATTAATTCCTGAAGGAAGGTTTTCTCTGGTTTTGAAACTTCAAGTTTATATGAATTTTTATAAAGGCTTCTACTTATACGTTGAAGATCAAATATAATTTTTCTCTAGAAGGTGGAGGAGATCAAATGAGAAATGTAAGGAAGGAAAGGATTCTCTAGAATGAAAACAGATGATAGTATTAAAGCTTTTGTTTTTTTAAGGCTCCCTGTGGCCCTTTTTATTACAGATGCTTTGGTTTGAAGACTTTCCTCTCAGAATAAATTCCCCAAACCAACACCTTAGTGACTACCTACAAAAGTAGAAATTATTTTTGAGCTTTTCTTCAATCTTACTTCAGCAAAGTAAGCAATAAAAATCATCTGAAATGCAAAGCTTCTTACATGGAAAAGGAATGCTAGTGGCTCACCAACTCTAAGGTTTTTGCTGAGTGGTCAGTCCAGTCCTCATGATAGGTTTGCACAAAATCATCAGCCCACTTGAGAGGAAATAATGTATATGCTAGGTTATGGACTAGGATTAAGGGGGCAATTCATGGCTTTGGAACCAAGTTCCTTTCCAAATAAAACTTTCTTGCCCACCTGGAATCTGAACTCATGACCTTGGCTTTAAGAACAATATTTTCCCTGATCTAGTGAACAGCACAAATAAAACAATTTAAATATTTACCTACTGTCAAGCAAGTGTGTGTGTGTGTGTGTGTGTGCGCCTTTGTGTCTATGTGTGTAAATATACAATTGCTTAAAATTCTTATATTAGAAAGGTTTGGCCATGTTCTTGTTTTATTTTAAAGATTTTTGATGCAGAAACAATTATAACAACAGCAATGACAAAAGAAAGGAGCAGAATTGCTGCTCTGATATAATTACTATTTCATTCATGCTCTCTCATGTCCTGTGGATTTGCTTTAAATATGCTAGACTTGTGAGGCCTAATGTCTAAATGAGATACATGGAAAAACAAAGACACATAGTCACATGTTACAGGTCCATTGCTGCCTTTAAACTTTGTAACAGGATAAAAAAGATGTTCCTTTTTGGTTTTTTTTAATTCTTAAAGGTATAATTTATTTGAAAACCAAAGTATAAAAGAAAGGTATTCATACTGTAGTTTATAGCAATACTATGAATATATCCACAGTGAAGAGGATATAGAAGAGTATTAATTGCAACTTCAATAAGCATAGAAATTGTAAGACATGGTCTGAAACAGTATCAGGTCCAATATATAATGAAAATATCATTAAGATCCTTTAAACCAAAATCTGAAATAGTATCTTTCATCATCTGAACTAACAATATGGTTTATGAGAGGTTGCCATGGATGAAAAAAATGTATAATGACAGCAATAAATAACACAAATGTCTGTGGCTAATATCCTATAAGGAGCTCATGAAACGCTGACATCACTTAGAGGTTTACCAATCTTATTACTCTCCTCTCCTCTATCATACTTCATATTGTCAACTAAGAGTAACTAAGTTCCTACATATTTTTCTTATCCACATGCATATCCCTAAGTATAGTATTTACAGTATATGTACAGCAAATATTACCTATAATTAAATGTTTTGTTATCATTTTGTCCAAACGTTTCATTCACAAGAAAGCTGCTGTATTCATAATATGTATTATTTTGGACTTTTTATTGCCATTTTCCAAATACTTTCTGAATGCTATAGAGTATTAGATTTGAATCAGAGTGTCAGATTTTTTTATATATCCAGGATAATTCTATTAGTACATTCTCACACTGCTATAAAGACATACCCGAGACTGGGTAATTTGTGGAGAAAAGAGGTTTAATTTACTCACAGTTCCACAGGCTGTACAGGTAGCACAGCTGGGGAGGCCTCGGGAAACTTATAACCGTGATGGAAGGTGAAGGGGAAGCAGGCACAATTGTCACATGGCAGAGCAGGAGAGAGAGCAAAGGGGGAAGTGCTACACACTTTTAAACAACACAGATCTCGTGAGAACTCACTCACTATCCCAAGAACAGCAAGGGGGAAATCCGCCCCCGTAATCCAATCACCTCCCAACAAGTCCCTCCTCCAACACTTGGGGATTACAATTTGACATGAGATATGGGTAGGGATGCAGAGCCAAACCATATCGATCAAATTTTACCTAAGTAGTACAGTCAAGAAAACTGAGCCTTCAGAACTACTTGGTCATTTACTATTTGTATAATCATTGAATTTATGTATAGCCCAATAAATAATGTCCCTATAGTCTCCATGAATTCTGAACTATTAAAAAAATGTTACAGACTCCAGGCAGGAGGACAAGATATCACTTTAATTGCTTATAAGGTTAAGATTACAGAATGTGACATACATTTGCAGACAAATAGGCTTCATAAGCCTAAACCCCTAAACAAGGCAACCTACTTACCCACTGACAGCACTGGACAATGGCAAGCCTCTTTAAGAAGAACTACTGCTGTAAGACCTAAGGCATTGAGAAGGAGAGCAAAATGTGTTCTCTGCAGACAGATTCCAAAAGGAGAGAAAGGAAGACGCTTCCTACTTCCCTACCCATTGAATCTGCTAACCTTCTGACTGGCTTTGGCCAATAGAGTGCCTTAGAAATAATGTTGTGTAAGTTCTGAACCTACACTTCAACTTGTATTGTATTTCTATTCTCACTCTCTTTGAACGTCACCACCATATAAAGAAACCTAGATTAGCCTCCTTGAGGATAAGAGACTGTGTAGAAACAGGGAAACACAGCAGCCAGGCAGCAGTAACACCATGTGAGTGAGACCATTTCAAATTATTCGGTCTCAGCCCACCCACCATCCAACTGTAGCAACATGACAGTTTCCACAAAACCAACAGAAGAACTGCCCAGCTGAGCCCAGGAAAATTTGATTGTAAATTTATTTACCGACATTGGTTGGTAGGTAAAATGATTACTGGCAAATAAATTTTATTGCCAGTCATTTTATTGGCAAATAAAATGATTATTGTCCTAAGTCATTAAACTTTGAAATAATTTACCCAGTAATACACCTAATACATAAATTTGCACTGAACACGAAGTGCAGCCATAAAAAAGTCAAAAAATGCCTAAAACATGTGGCAACAACTCTAGGACAGGGTGGCATTGAGAAGACAGAAAAGCAAGAGGAAACTCTTAGTGGAGACTAGAAAAGTAGAAAAGAAACATGAAACTGGAAAAGGAGACAGGCTATATTATACAGTGGCAGAACAACTGGCAAACATGTTGACTGCAATAACTGGAAAGATAGAAAACATACTTAGAGTGGGCGGGATGGGCACCCCCCAAAAGATATTTTCATATCCTAACCCCCAGAACCTGTGTATGTGACCTTATTTGGAAAAAGAATCTGCAGTTATTAAAGATCTCCAGATGATGGTGGAGGGGGATGTCATTCTAGTGATAAGTGTCCTTAGAAGGAAAAGCAGAGGGAGATGGAGAAGAAGAGAACGCCATTTGAAGACACAGGCAGAGTTTGAAGTCAGGCTGTTAGAAGTCAAGGAATTCTAGGAGCCACCAGCAGCCAGAAGAAGCAGGGAAGCTTTCTCCCCTAGAGCCTCCAGAAGGAGCGTGGCCATGCTGACACCTTGATATTGGATTTCTGGCCTCCAGGAATTTGGTGGTTTAAATTTGTGGTAATTTATTGCAATAGCCCTGGGAAATTAGTATGGCACCTAACTCAAGTGGGCAGGTAGAGCAAGGCCAAGAGTGATGCACCAAAGGAGATGCCTCAGGTAGAAGAAACACCAGGGAAGGAAATCGTGCTCCTAACAGCATGAGCATGTCACACAGCGCTTTTGAACACTAGCTTTCACGTCTTTAAAATTACGGATTTAAATTGTGCTCGTCTGTTCCCTATAGGCTGCCTATATTATACGGTGACAGAACAATCAGTAAACATATTGATTGCAATAATTTGAAAGATAGAAAACATACTTATAGTGGGTAGGATGGTGGCCCTATAAAAGATATTTCTATAGCCTAACCCCCAGAACCTGTGAATGTGATCTTATTTGGAAAGAGTCTTTGCAGTGATTAAAGAACTCCAGATGATGGGGGAAGGGAGTGTCATTCCAACGTGGGTTTCAAATTTGTGTGGCCTTAGAGCTTAAATCAGTTACCTAAGTTATGTCTGTGAATTCCTCTACATAAGTGCACATTTTTAAATATTACATATTACATAGTAAGTTACATGTGTATATACTATAAGTTTTAATTACTCTCCATTGAACTATTTCTATTCCTTCTACAGCCAAGCTCTTTGCTTTTAGATAAGAACATCAAAATGCAATGGAATGTGAGCAGCATATTAACTAATTGATGTAATTCCTGTTCCAATTCATTATTACATTTCAGAAATTTTTATGTGTATCCCAAAATAGTAGTTGAAAACAGTGACTTTTTTATGACTATAAGTTTATTGCCAAAGAGCTGAACAACGTACTTAAGGCTTATTTGGCACTTTGGCTTACCTGTCTCAAATAAAATGGCAGATAAGTATATTTGAAGTAGATATCACTATGATTTTAACTCTTTCAGTGAATGTTTACTTCGAGTACATTTTAAGGATTAATGTCTTCACAATAGCCTTGTAAGGTAGGTAGATTAAGTTCCTGTGGTCCCACAAAGAACAGGTAGCAGAGCTGGAATCCAAGTCTAGATGACAAGTTTAAAAGCCCATTTTCTTAGCTGCTATCTCATGCTGCTTCTCTCTGTCTACATACGTAAGAGTTTTTAAATGTAAAAGCATAAACAGGGAAGGGATATTGTTGAGGAATTTTAGAACTTTTCTATTTCCCTCTTTCACTGCTGTGCATCTCAATGCCTCCCACCCTTTATTCTATCACAGATATTTTGGAGTAAGGAGAAGACCTTTAGTGAGAATAAATAAATATACATAAGTATATATCTGAAGATTTAGGTATATGTGGCCACACCCATTAAAAGTTGGCATTTCCCTTTGAATTAAGAATACTTAATTGTCAAAGAATACTTTGTGTGATGGTAAGGTTTGAACAAATAACTAAGAACAAATTATTTCAATTATTTAAATAATTAAGAAATGTCTTGACCAAGTCATATTTAATATGTAAATATGTTTACAGTATTATCATTGGGCTCATGTGTGGGAAGTATACTGTATATATTAAAATGAATTTAATTTTAATCAACTCAAGTGTCTGTATCAAAGGCTTTGTAGTGGGGACAGAAAGATACGTCCTCTGCCTTCCTGGTTCACAGTCTTGCTTGCAATGTATATGAGTGCTGGTCTTTGTAAACCCCTAGAAAAATATCATACTTTATAACACTAGTAACATAATAACTGACCTTTAAATCATAAATTTTAACTAAAATTCTGATTTCAAAGATTCTTCTTGTTTCTAATTCATCTAAATTTGCAAGAGCTTTGTCTTTCAAGACCATCGGTCTCTTTAATGCATAGTTAATGGCCTGTGAAATATTTAAAATCACTAGGGGAACAAGCCATTCAAAGGGGAACAGTTTTACAACACCTATAATCACCCCCTTCTAATTGACTAGCCACACAGGGCAGTGAGTTCGACATCTGTGTTGCCAGCAGAATTCTGCCACTTGAACTTGCTGGACACTTATTTCCTCATCTGTAAAGTGAGAAGGTTTGACAACATTTTTCTCTCTTGTCAAATTGGAAATTCTGCTCCGAACATCTGAATTTCTACGTATAATATTTTCTTAAAACAAGGCACATCTGTATTCTTTATTATTTTCAGATTTGCTATACTTTATTTCCAGATCTTCTTTGCAATAACGTTGACATTTCTCTTGTTCCCTCCACTCCCGCTTCCCACTCACTTTAATGCCTTCTATTATTCTCCTCAGACTGCCAGAAATCACTGCTGAGTGACAGTTTTTCCCTTGGAATTCTGAGTCATTAATGTAAAATATTGTAGAAACCATTTATCTGTAGACTCCAAAGGACATAATTTAAAATGAAATACACATTTTATATTGTAGCATGGAAATCAGGAAAATGAAAAAGAATAATGAACAGATAATCATGGAAACTTTCTGAAATGACCTTTTACATGGTATCTAAAAACTAAATTCAGACCATTGAGAATAGCAATTTACCTATTGAGAATAGCGTTTTACCTAAACTCTAAAACCTAAAGAAAATAACATTTTGGTAGACAGTAAAACACATTTAGCATCAACATGACAAACATTCTGCTCAGGCACGGAACATGCAATACTTTCTAAATTTCTCCCAGCTTCAACCTTTACCTCTCTATAATCAACTCTCAAGAGAGATACCACAGTTTAAAAAAAACAAACAAACATATATCAGATTCTGTTACTTCTCCAGAAGAGCGCCCTATTTGAATCAGAATAGAAATCAAAGTTCTTGGCCGGGCGCGGTGGCTCACGCTTGTAATCCCAGCACTTTGGGAGGCCGAGGCGGGCGGATCACGAGGTCAGGAGATCGAGACCAAGGTGAAACCCTGTCTCTACTAAAAATACAAAAAATTAGCTGGGCGTGGTGGCGGACGCCTGTAGTCCCAGCTACTCGGAGAGGCTGAGGCAGGAGAATGGCGTGAACCCGGGAGGCGGAGCTTGCAGTGAGCGGAGATCGCACCACTGTACTCCAGCCTGGGTGAAAGAGCGAGACTCCGTCTCAAAAAAAAAAAAAAAAAAAAAAGAAATCAAAGTTCTTGCACAGATCCAGAGGCCTGCAGGACATACTTCCAGGTCCCCTCTGACCTCTCCTCCCACTCTGTCCCTCACCCACTCCTCTCCCACCTCATCCTTCCTGTCCCTCAGGAAAATATGCCCCCCTTAGGACATTCGCACTCATTCTTACCTCTGTTGGAAACATTCTTCCTCCAGACATCCATATGCCGCCTCCATGTCCTTCCCAAAGTCAAACGGCATCCATTCAACTAGACTTACTCTGAAAACCCATTTGAGATTTCATGCTCACTGCTACCTGGCATTCCCCATCTCCCTTACCCTGCTCCATTCTTTACTCCATGACACCTCTCAGGCTCTAACAAATCCTATAATTTATTTGTTTATCATTTCTGCCTTATTCCCATCATTCCCTAGAATATATGCCTCACAAGATGAGGAATCTTGTGTTACACTCCCTATTTGATTATCCTAAGTTTATAACGGGGTGAGCAAATACATGTGCTCAATAAATAACTGTGTAATGCATGAATGGCCACTCCTGAGTCTGCCGGCTGCCAGCTCCCTTCCATGTCTCTGCTCTGCCTTGCTCTTTTCAAGCTACATCTACCACCACTCACAGCCTCCAGGAACTACTGAACTGTAGCCTGCGTTGACAAGATGCTGAATGCTCAGACAGGCTCAGTGTGGGAGGCCAAACTTCCTCTCCTCCCCCACATCTTTATCCACATCACCTTCACACAAGGTTGGATAATACATCACAGTTTATGAAGTGTTGGGGCTAACTGAAGAGAATCCCAATGGAATACAGGTGAGATGTTTAAATGGTGCATTTTATCGGCCTATCTTTATTCTCCAAAGGAAAAGAATCAAAAATTTAAAATCGTTCAACAGTGGGCTCTCAGGACACAGGCCCTAGTCCCTTTCCCGACACACCTGCCCTCAGGACTACCCTTCTGTGATAGAGTGCTGCTTCAAATTGCTATAGTCCAACCCTTCACTAACTTCCTTTTAAGCAACTCCCACCACTACTCCCAGGATTTTTATCTCTGTCTAGCAGCACTCTTCTTTTCCCTACTAGAGAATCTACGTGACAAAATAATCCCTGTGAGTACATTTTCCAAAGACTATATTTTACTATGCTAACACTGTACTGGGGGCAGGATTTCCCATGAACACCCAGGGTAGGATTTAGCACACCGCTACAGTTTTCCTCAAGGCTTTCTCACCTGGGTGAGGCAAAAAATGAGGGCGACACTGAATCAGGCACACACAGGTGAGTGTACACCCATGCACAAACACCCTCACAACACACATCACCCAGGAGAAACATACATGCTCAGAAACAGAGATTTATATTAAGGAAGAAGAAGAAGTTCCTAAATGCAAAATAATCTTGCAAGTTTCCCCCACAAATGTAACAGGGCTACTTCTCACATTTCCTTGCCTCTATTCCAGGCTGTGTTTGCCTTATCTATGAATAAACACATGGGAGCCTAAAAGTTACACTGATGGCTATCCAAAGATCCAACCAAACTCCAAAAATCTCTCTAAGCACAAAGGGAGCAATATGAGCATGTATAATTATCTGAAGAGAACTCAGGTCTAGGGAGTCAAAATTGAGTAAAGAAGAGCTATACTTACAAACTATATACAAGATGTCACCTATCAACTTGGGGAGGCTAGACACATCTAACGTCAGTAATTTCAGAGAAATCTTAATAGAGGAGGGAGGTATGCAAGAAGGCAGAAAACCTTGAGTGGAGTGTGATGGACCAGAGCACCAGATGTAAAAGGGCCTGCTGGCTGGCTTGAAGTAAGAGAGGACGTAATCTTTGAAGACCCTGACAGTCAAGTGAGTTTCAAATTTAAAATTCAAGCTACATGAATGATTTTCAAAATTAAACCACATGATAGAACCCTCTGAGGTTGTCATCGCTAATACTGATGGTTGTACTCCAATTTGAAAGACTAAAACCAGACGCAGTATACAGGGCAGTTTTCTATGATCATAATGCACATTTCAAATTCTTAGGAAATAAAATAAAATGGTACCTAAGCATGAAGAAAGGTCTGTCAGTAATTCAGATGACTGACTACATTAGTTGCAAGACCTAAGGGGGAAAATACAAAGCAGAAAAACAATTGGCTCCTATTAGCAATACTTAGAAAATTACAAATCATAACCACACACACACACACACACAGACACACACACACACACACTCCAACACACTTCATTCAGCTGTTGGTCTGTTGTTATATTAAAATATAACGAAATAACCAAATTCTAAAAATTCAGAGTTTGGGTCATCTCCGTCAGCTGTGTTGCACTAAAAGAATGAAGTCCAGTCAATTCTGTAAAGGTAGGTTGCTGCTGTTCACACATCCTTAAGATTCTGGGCTCATGGATTATGTTTTGTAAATCAGTTAACTTACTACCCAGAGATTAAGGTAAATTCTGCTAAGGACTAAAAGTTGACTTAGAGCATTAAGAGGGATTAATGTTTAGCTGTGGAGGAGCTAAAGCACTAGGATAGCATGTTTACGCAGTGCTGTAGATCACAATTAATCCAAAATTAGTATAAAAGATCAACAGCAACCCCTTTTGCATGCCAGCTTGGCTTATCCCTAAAACTCACGACTTATTCTGAGGGCAACCTATGAACAAAGTTACTCTCTGCCTCCTAATAGGTCTAAGGCTTTTAGAACAAAATATGCATTTGAAATGTTTGAAATGTGTGCCCTTTTCCTTGAAAAAATAAACGCAGAAGTCAGCATTGGTTTTGCTTTTATTTTTTTAAAAAAAGCACTATTATTCTACTCTTTCTATTCTACTATTATTCTAGCAAAGTATATGATGAAACACATGACCTTTAGATATACAAAATGTCTTTAAACAGTTATAAATCCATGTGAATTTTATTTTCTTATACTAAATATAACTACTAGAAAGACTCTATACAATTTATATTTGTCAACTTACAAGCGTATACTTTTGTTTCTGGTATTAACTAAAAGCAATTTTAAGAGTTTATTCCTCTCCCATGGAAATATTATGTCCTGGAAATATTATATCCTCTCCCATGGAAATACTTCATTAAATAAGTGGAAAAAAATACTTTTTTCAAAAAGTCTATCAATATAGGATTAAATGCTACTTGTCTATCTAATTACAAATGTATGTTTTTTTTTTGCAGTTCTCTTGGTATTCTTTCATTTCATTTCATAAACTATGTTTTTTCTAATTGGATGAAAATTTAAATCATTTTTACAGAAGAGCAAATAAATTATTAACATGTAAAAGAAAAATACAATATTTAACCAAAAACACAACTTGCAAATTGCTCATATATTACTAGTTTCATTAGGGATACATAAAATATTTATATCAAAATTGTATTATATTATTCACATAAGTTTCTATTTTTTAGGAAATTTCTTATAAAATGCCCTGAGAAAGGGCCTCTTTTCTGGATGTCTGATGGTGAGCCATAACTCAGAAAGAATTATCTTAGAGATATGTTGTTATAAATGAGAGCAAGCTTCACGCGCAATTATTGAGCACCTACTACAAACCAGACAAAGTACATTCTGTTATCTTATCCAAATCCTACAGCATATCTCTGGGTAGGTAATAATTAGACTTTGCTTTAAATGTTAAAAGAATACTTTGAATTCAAAGCAGCTAAAAACAAACAAACAAAAAAAAACCAGCATAAGGACTTTAAGCTTCCAAGTGAAACAATTCAAACATTAACCAAATCTTTTGATTCCAAATTCAGTTATCTTTCCATTAGCATATTGTTCCCAAATCCAGGCTTATTTTCAAAATATTTAAAATCTATTGTATAACCCAAATGATGAATATTTTCAATAAAATAATAATAAAACAACATCTCTTGAGACTCAAATAGTTAATAAACTTGAAATAATCAAAACTATGCTATAACACTAAAATTGTCTTAAATATTGGGGTTTAAAGAGATTAAGGAGTTTTTTTGTTAATTTTTTCCTCTGTTTAGAATTTCAGGTGACCTCCAAATGTTACAAACGTTGAAAGAATTTTGTTCTTTATTATTCTAAATCTATGGCTCTTCAAATTGTATGTTAAACTGTAAAATAAGATAAAAGAAAGCTTTCAGAGACAATGATGTTGGAAGAACTTATTAGTAATTTAAGGAGAAATGTTAGGTCATCCAAAAATGTTAGATCAGTTTTAATACGACAAAGTGAAAGAAACTACGTCGATTGAAAATTTAAAGTGTTTTCTAAAGCATATAGTAAAACTAGAATATAATATTTATTGAGTATGTTAATGAATTAAATGTTTCTCTACATTAAATCAAAATAAGAGTCCAAAGGAAAAGTGGGTCAGCTATGAATATTTGAAATGTGAAAGCTTTCTGTGTGGTTCCCATTCCCTCACTTAAAATAATAAAAGATGTCCATTCAGGGGCCAAGTTTCATCAAGGTCCTGTTTTATCAAGGACATTCTTAAGTGAAACTGGCATTGTTTATTCTTTAACTGCTAGAAACCAGTGGTGAACTAGCAAACTGGCTTCTCGCAATGTGATGCCCCTGCCTTGATTCATGCTAGGGTGCCCGTCATCTCACCCACCACTGCTTTTGCAACTGTCAACACGGTGAAAAAGGAAAGTAACATCTTAATATTATTATGAAAGTGCTTTTGACCTCACTGACCCTCTTAAAGGGTCTTAAGGCCAAACATAAGATGATAAGGAATTGTCTCAAAGGAAAGTCAATGGGAGATTATTCAGTATGGAAGCTGAACTAGCCATATTTTTCATGAAACACCATGTTTCCTTAAAAAACAACTGGCAAGTCAAAGTTATTCAGACTAGAGCATTTGGCAGTCATTATCTTGGAGTGTGAGGGGGAAAATGAACAAACTGACCCTATTACTTCAAGAAAAACAATCGTTAGTTTATGTTGCCAATGAGAAATCTATGTTTTTAAGTGGAAATTAGAATTTTTAAAAACTCAACAATGTAAGTTTGACAGCTTCTCAACATTTCTGATGAGATTGGTGTAACATCAATGAGTGTAACTTTTTTTCAATTTGTATAATTAAATGTGTCAACATTTAGAGGACCCCTGTTGGTTTTGAGGGAGCAAACAATCGTGTTGTAGACACCATATGTATGGAGAAGGCCACATAGCAAGACAGTAAAGGTAGCCTCTAGCTGCTGAGAGTGGTCCCTGAACAACAGCCAGCAACAACAACAACAACAAAAATGGGACTTCAATCGAACACCCCAAGGAACTGAATTCCACCAACAACCAGGGTGCTTGGAAGAGAATCCAAAGCCCTAGATGAGAACATAGTCCTGGCCAAACTTTGATGTAGCCTGAAGACAGCCTAAATTCAGGCCCCAGCTGAGCCGTACCCAGACTCCTATAAGACGAGAAACTTTTTTAAAATGCTAAACTAGTGGTAATTTGTTGAACACTAGATAACTAACGTATAGGGGCAGGGAGAGTCCCTGTGCCGCTAATCAACTTGTTATAAAAGCGGGCCTGGCACATAGTAAGCATTCAATAAATGGTTGTTGAGGAAAGCAGAAAAGCAGATAAAATATTTTGTTGTTGGATATGGTACATACATACTAGAAATACTGGATATGTAACTCTGTAATTCACAGATGTTTTTATGAACTTCTGTGTAATAAATTACATAAATCATGCATTTACTGCTCAGTAAATTAATATACCGTTCTTTGTATTTATATGGGAACTGGAAGGTTAGTCATTATGCTATGTAAAAAAATTAATTTTGCACAGATACTCAGTTCAGCATTGGTAGAACACAGATACGTTTTTATTATTTTATTAAAACATAACACAATGATGTAAAAAATATATTTTTGTAAACAGCAGCAATTTATACTGAGTAAAAAGAAATATTCTGCAATATTACATAAACAGGTAAAAGATTTAGGCCAGAACTCATAATAGAGCAAGAAACATTATAATGACCATTTACTATGACAGGAAATCAAACAATTCCAGCATGCTCATCGTTCTCTGAAAAATATGGCAGGAAAGAAAGAACAAAAGAATGAAGGAAAAAAGGAAGGAAACAAGGAAGGAAGGGAGGGAAGGAAGAGAGAGAAAAGTAAGGAAAGAAAAGAGAAAAGAAAAAAAGATACAAAGAAAAAAGAGATGCTTCCCAACAACATTCAAGTCTACTACTAGCCAGTGAAAAAGACAGCTGAAAAGCATCTTGCAGGCCACTTGTCACATGTCACTGTGTTGCTGCTTTTGCCTCTTTGCATAAGGGGTTTAAGATGTCACACTCTAAAGACAATTGACTTCCAAGTGCAACAACTCAGAACTTCTGGCTAATTCGATTTTTAGGGAAGACTTGGGGGTGGGGCAGTTGAAGGTATATTTTCTGTTCTTATCTTAGATAGATTATTATACTGTAATGTATTATTTCCTGAGTTTCTTAACCTTCACATGAGAATCAAATAATCAAGAGAAAATTACATTGGTTCCCCAAAAAGTATCTTCATTGTAATAATATAATTATAAAATATTTATCATTATAGCTAGTTTCTGGAAAGAATTCCCATCAGTTTGAATTAAATTATATGTGCCTCTATGGTAAAATAATGTACTTGATGATACCAAATTTAAAAAAAAATTCAAGATCCTAGACTTACAGCAGCAAAAGTTCCTTAACTACCTCCTGTTACAAGAAAAATTAAACAAATTAAATACTATTACTCCCATTATTGCTACACTGGCTTTTAAAAAGTGTCTTATTAAATTATAATGTAAGGATACCAGCAGGCCACAGTATTGCTGGCATATTAGAGAATGAAAATTAAATTAAATTCAGGTTTATGGTTTTTTAAGTATAATTTCTGTAGAATTCTATACTTACATAGCACTTATTAAGTACCAGACAATATCTAATATTAACTGATTAATCCTTATATAAAAGCTATTATTATCTCCATTTTACAAATAAGGTAACTGAGGCATGAAGACATTGAGTAAATTGCCCAAACTCATAATAATAGCAAGTAGAAGAGCTGGAATTCAAACCCAGATAGTCTGACTCTAAAAAAATCTACGTTCTTACTCACCAGGCAAAACTGGCACATCAATTATTCCTTCTTTTTTATCTCTAACTCCCGCCCCCACCCTCCATCTCTGGCAGAGCCTTTCCAGACCTGTGGAAATAGGCTCAACGCTCTGGGTCCCTCAGCCTTATGAGTCTCATAGCTACTGCCTTATCTTTCTCCTTTCTTTAAGGTAAACTTCTTGAAGCAGTTTCCATGATTACTGTTTCCCTTCCTCAACCCTCATTCTTTTGTGTTGTTTTTTTTTTTTTTTTTTTTTTTTGCTTTTTCTTTTAAACTTTTATTTTCTGTTCAGGGGTGCATGTGAAAGTTCGTTACATGGGTAAGCATGTGTCACAGGGGCTTCTCGTACAGATGATTTTATCACCCAGGTATTAAGCCCATAGTTCCGCACCCCTCATTCTATCCTCAACATTCTGCTTCTCTCCTTACTCTTGGGAGAGTAATGGGCCGGTACTTTGTCCATCCTCATCTTACTGAATTTCTCTGCAGCATTTGAAACTACTGAAGAAATTGTTTCTTCCTGAAATGCTCTCTCCCCTGAATTCTACCCCATACTCATTCCAATTTGAAGGATTCATCCTCCTCTGCTAACTTATTAAGTACTTATTAAGCCTTCTTTCTTCCAACTCAGCATATCCTTCCAAATGATGGGCTAATTCCCAACACTTTCTCTCTTGAATTCCATCCCCATATAGCCTACTAAAAATTTGCACGTGATGTCTCACAAGCATACCAAACTCAAAACTGAACTCATCTTCCCTTCAAAACCCAAATCTCTTCTCCTCCTCATCTTCCTTCTTTCTGCTCCTGTCATGTTATGAGTTATCCAACCCATATGATTTAAAGCTTGTAAAACCCCACCTAACTTATACACAAACACAAACTTCTCACCACCTTCTCCTTTCAACCTAAGTTGAAATTCTTTTTGTTACTATGTTGAATCATAACTCACTTAAACTTTCAGATATAAACATTTTTATTGAATCCCTACTAGGTAGTAAAGACTTGACTCATTGCCTCCAAAAACCCCCAGTCAAGTTTTTTTATAAAATAACATTTTCTTAAATGAGTTTATTCACTCTAGCAATATGAATTAGTAAGAGTAAGTATTCTTATCTCCATTTTAGAGCTGATCAATCTGAATCCCAGAAAACTACAATGGTTTGCCTGACATAAAACAGCTAGAAAGCATTACCCATCCAGAAAATATTATCTTCATAATCTACCCACCCCTCAATGCTTGACCTCAAATTTTTAAGGAAAAAAATTAGTATTAAGCTGTACTTATGTTGCCCATGAGAGAAGACCAGGTAATAGACTTTTCCTACTGATATAACATTAATATGCTAGCAAGATTTATTAGATTACATGTTAAACATATCAAAAATGTCAAGAGCTGGGGTCAGGAGGTAATTTTTGATGCAAAAGACAAAGGGAACACTGCTCAGACTGAAGAGGGCCAGAGTTTAAGTCTCAGGAAGGTCCTCTAGGTAGTTCTAAGGCAGTTTTGAAGATGCTAAAACCTAAGAGTGAGAAGATGACGTGAAAACAAAGATGCGTGTTGAAGGATTGTAAGAAATGAGTCATGACTCAGGACAAATCAAGACCATTTCCTTCTTCCAAGGGTTAACCCCCCAGTACTATCACCTCAAGTGCCTTTATACTCCCACATACATCATAGGAGCAATTCCAAAATCTCTGTCACAAGGAATGAATTTATTAAGTAATCTTCAGAATCCTCTGTGACCTGGAAAATCTTGAAGTTCTAGAAAAGCAAACCTCTGAGTAGTGTATATCTAGTTAATTTTCTACTCTATCAATTTCCCCAAAGCAAATTCAATATATCATGTTGCCTATAGCAACATGTGTATGGTAATAAAATAAGTTTATTTTATTTTAGATAATGTGTATGGTAATAAAAAAAACTATAGTTTTGCAGATATTGTAATAATCCTAAACCATCTCTTTGCTCTTGAAGCTCCTGTTTTCAGAAAGTAAAAATGTATCTAATGTTCTGTAAATCAAATGGCATGTCCTAATCACTAGTCTTAAAACTGCCTCTCTACTGCCTGTCATCCCACACCTTCTGTTTCAAAATGACCTTTCCACTCAGAGTTCGGATTCTTTACACACCAACTAGGCAAAACTATTTACTAACCACTACCCATTTTATTTTAACTCAATGGACTTTTATAAACTGTTTCTAAGTAATATTCATGTTTGAACATATGCCAACTTTTAAAATCAAGTCTTTCTAAAATAATGTTTATGTCTCCTATAAACCCTATTCTGAAAGCCTACACATTTTTACCATTTCTTCCTCCAAGACTTTTAGCACATAGGCAAAAATCTCTATTAGAGTTATAATTGTTAAATTATGATTAAGAAACCTGAACTGTATAGAGAGGCAGCTTGAATTCAGATCCTGACCCTGTCACCTACTAGCTCTATGAATTTAGTCAAGCTGCTTAGCTATCCCTGTGTCTGAATGTCTTGCCCTGTGAAACAGGGATAATAAATAACACTACCAACCTCATAGGGCTGTTATGAGGATTAACTGAGATAATGTACATAAAGCACTTAGAACAATGACTGCACATAGTAAACACTGATTAGAGATGATATTCCGTAGTAGCATAGCAGTAGCTGTAATTGTCATTTACAGAGAGAACTATGGAATGAGGCAACTCACGGCTCCTGGGCTCTGCACTTATTAGTTTTATTACCTTTGCCAAGTTACTTACTGTACCTGGTTTTATTATACTGAATCTGGTTTTATTATCTATAAAATTGAGATAATAGTATCATAATAAGTTTATTGGAAAGATTAAGTGAACTAATAGATATGCAATGCTAACTAATACCTGAAATATGATAAATCTTCTACAAATGGTACTTTTTATTATTAGTGAGCATTCCAGAGTAAAGATTAAGGGAACTCAATTTAATGAAAAATAACTCATTTCCACAAATTTTTTTTTTCTTTTGGAGACTGAGTCCCGCCTTATTGCCCAGGCTGGAGTGCAGTGGTGCGATCTCAGCTCACTGCAACCTCCGCCTCCCAGGTTCAAGTGATTCTCCTGCCTCAGCCTCCTGAGTAGCTGGGATTACAGGCATGCGCCACCACGCCCAGCTAATTTTTCATATTTTTAGTAGAGATGGAGTTTCACCATGTTGGCCAGGCTGGTCTTGAATTGCTGACCTCAGGTGATCCATCTGCCTCAGCCTCCCAAAGTGCTGGGATTACAAGCATGAGCCACTACGTCCGGCCACAAATTTTTAATACATTGTGTGATGTTCTGCTTGTTGAGAATGTGGTCTAGTTCCAATACTTGTGACATGTCCTATTTTCTGCTCACTTCCAAACTCTTTGTACCTCCCAGTTCATTTTCCTGGGAGATGTTCTTCTCTCTGCATCCTGTATCCTAGCCATTTAGCCCATTCACCCACGTAACTCCTACTCATTTTTCAGATATTAGCCTAAAAGTCCTTTCTTCTTGTGACTTAGATGCTTGGAAAAAGTCTTAAAGCTCCAGAAAGGAGCACAGCCTGCCTGAGATTTTGTTGCCACCTTGATCATGCCCCGGTTTAGGTTAGGCACCCCCACCATATGATCTTCTCCCCAGAGCACCTGCACTGCCATTTCCCAGTCATACCACTTGTCATTACTTTCCAGTCCATGCTTACTCTGCTAAGCTAACTTCAAGAGAGATAGAGATCAAATCTGAATTGTTCACTGCTATAACCCCAGATATAAGGACAATGCATGCAGTATGACTTCATACTTATAAAGTGAATAATTAAGTGAATCATACGGGCTATGATAAATACTACTTGAAGAGGTAACAACAAAGGGCCAGGGAAATTTGAAGAAAGGAAAGAGTCTATCCACGTGGGGCAGTCACAAGAGGAAACGTCATAGATGAAAAACACATTTAAGAAGAAATTGAATGTTAAATGGGACTTTGGTAGGAGGATATTGAAGGAGGCAATCTAGGTAGCGGGAATAGCATACCTGGAATCTCAGACAGAGTTCCCAATAAACATCATCCCCCTTCCCCACCCAAGTTCAAAATAAGTTGAGAAATAAAACAAAGAATAAACATAGAAGCCAAAACAAGAACTTCATTGCTCTATTAATAAATGCCATGTTGAAGAGCCAAATGTGTCTGCTAATGGAATCCCAGAATTAGACAGACTCCCCCAGCCAAGAGCAGCAGCCCCAAGCTGTGCCCTGGCCAAACAAGGTGCCAATCCCAGCAGTGAGGTCCCAACTTAAGAATGGCAGAGATAGGACACGCTTAGTCATTATTCCCAAATTCATCCTTCAGAAGTCACTCCATCCTCCCAGAGGTGGAGAAGTGTGAGACAGGAGACCAATAATGTGCTGAGGAAGAAGTTTTCTCTCATGGAAACCAAGAGTGGGGGGAAGGCATTTTTCCCTAAGAAAAATAATCAAAAAGCGTATTGGGAACCAGCGTTAAGTGCAAATTGTTGGGGTTCAGGACATGTGAAAGGACACCGTGGGGAAAGAGGATGAAATGATAGGCCTTAGGCGGCACCCAAATTGGTACAAAGAAACATTTTTAGGTAATTTATTAGGCAAGATGTAGCCATTAAGAATTGTGCAAGAAGAGTATATGCCAAACCCAAGCTTCTCCCAGTGATAGCATATTGCATATTACACGGTGAAAGCATGGAGTCTCAAGCTAGACTGTCTGCGCTTCTAACCCATGCAGGGAAGTAGGAAAAGTGCTAGCTTTGAGTTAGGCAAATCTGCATTCAATTCTCTGTTCTGCCACTTATTAGTTCTGAAATCTTGCATAAGCTACTTAACTTTTCTGAGACTCAGTTTTATCATCATTATACCATGTTGCTAGGTGGACAGTAACTGAGATAATGTATGGAAAGTGCCTAGCAGTTAATAGACACTCAGTTAATCATTATTTTTTATTGTTATTATATAAACTTATAGAATATATGTCTCCTGAAAGAATGCATTAAATCTTCTTAATCCTGTGAATAACTGTTTTAGGTCATAGGATAGCAAGCACCACACCATAGAAATGACATAATGAAAACCAATTTGAGATTACAAGATAAAGATGAGTCAAAGTGCCTGGTCTTCCAACAGACTGCTGCTTGTGCAGTAATGTTAACAGCTTCACTATCTTGTATATATTACTTGTTTTATCTAGTTACATTTTAGTTTATTTTCAAACAATTTTCTAAACGTAATACAAGTTGTAACTCTAAGAACTGAGAGCTGCACTCCATTTATGTCTTAAAGAGACCAAATAATTCCACATATCTTGCCCCTATATATCATTATTTACTAAATACAGTATTTTTTCTCTTTTAAAAAATATATGAAGATAACCTAAACTTTTTCGCAGATGTTATTAAGTGACACACCAGGATACTTTACATTGAGTTCAAATCATTTTATAACTTGGTATTAAAACAAGGAGACATTGTGCGAAGGAAGAATGTTAGCAAATAGATTCCCCTTTAGACAAAGCCGAAAAACATCTTTTTGGTAGCAGTGAGCAGCACCACAGAATCAGCTATAATCATATACAGATGATGGGAATTTGTCTAATGTTTTATGGTGAATCATTGATGAGGCCAGCAGAAGGAAAATTTGTAGAAATAAAATCACCTTGACAGTAGAGTACCAGGGTCAAAAAGCAAAGTAAAGTCAATGTTCTTAGCTTTAATAAAAACAGTATGATCTGTCATCAACACAGCATTTTTACACTCTTGGACAATGCACTCTACAATCTCCTGCTGGGTTTCATTTGATTGTTCCTAAAACCAACAAAGGACAACTTATAGCTGATGATTCACTGTGACAGGAGAAAGCCATAAAGATACGCATGTTTAGACCATTGTAAATAAACAGTCTCCAGCATGATCTTTCAATACAATAGACGTTACCCAGGCTGTAGGTGAGCAACTACTGGGTTTTTCTAAATGATGAATCTTCATCTAAAGATTAAGAAAAAGTGATTATTTTGCAAGTCATCGCCACACATCTCAG